>NC_072458.1:23467561-23767561 GCF_027596085.1 Anoplopoma fimbria
CCACATGGAGCAAATTCTAAATCCAGGTTAAAAGCATCTCTCTGTTCATGTGCCTTTAACTGAGCTACTAGATTTAATATTGTATTTATTCTACTTTATTTATGTATTTAGTATTTTCTTTGATGTGGTTAATCTTTTAATTATATTACTCTCAATTTATCTACCATGTTATGTACTTTGTTTTGAACTATTGCTCTATAACTAATATGAGTATTATGTTTCATACGTGCGAACGCTACATGAGAACATCCTGGTTCTAGCAGTTGGACAGCAGCAGAACCCTTCTCTAATGCTCAGTGTGTTCTATCTGTGGGGTCTTTGTAGGCCTGGTCTCTATTTGGTTAGCTGGAAGTATCTGTGTAGATGTTGTGAATAGAACATAATACACACACTGAGGGTGTAAAAGGTGGTGCTGGCTTTTTCTCTCCTAAGGGGCACTTTTGTTGTTGTGGCCTTTGTTCACCAATTTCTATTTCTCCAGTTTATTGTCACATTTTTACCTTTTTGTTCGAACAAATTATTTCACTTAAATTGCATTTTTAACTTTCAAAGTTGTGCTCCTCCCCTCCTGGACGGGGTGTAACAGCTAGTTAGTGTGTGTAGACTTCTCTAAGCCATATTTTGGCTTAAATTGGCAAAGCACAAAGACCAGTAGAGAAGTTTTAATGGATTTTTAGATGTTCTCTTTTTGTAGTTGTTGCTCAACTGGGCCATCATTATAATCCAATACAATGGCTGTGAATTAAAGCTCAGCCTCTGCTAAGCTACAAACATTTCAAAGCCAAACTGCAAATGTGCATGAAGTCATTTACACACAAACAGTTTTTATAAGAGACAAAACTAAATGTCAAATAAGTGGTTTGGATGAACTGGATGACATTGAATCCCTAAAGCGATGAAATTGGTGATTTTCAGAAACAATAACCGGCGTTTCTGTTTCCTCTCTTCATACTCATGATGCCTTGAGTTTGTATCCACAACGCACGTTCTTTTAAGTGCTGCATAAACGCTGCAGAGGGCTCCCCTCGAGGACGTTCTTCGCTGTGATTATGTGTATTATATGTACTTAAGTGCTGCCGACGGCACTCTTTAACAAACAGCTTCTCAGACGGGGAGTCACCGCTAAACCACATCGCGGAACGGGCTAATTCAGTTTTTAGACCGCAGGCGTTTACAGCCACTTTAAGGAAAACGCACCGGGGCTCAAACCCGCGAGCTGTATGTCTGCTCAAGGACGGCAGTGGGAAATAGAGTCAGGCTCAGTATTTAGGCTCCACTGAATGAGGAGGACGTCTCTCTCTCCTCACCACTGAGAGCTGTGACCTTAGCTCTGACGGCGTGTCGTTTGTGTGTCAGGTGAGCAGCAGCGTGTCCTTCCCGTGCTCGAGTTATCATGAGAATCAGAGCGATCACATGAGAGGCTGCAGACGCTCTCCAGGTCTAATGTATGCACGCCTCATTCAGCGTTAGCCTGCTGCTGTCACTGCAGGGCACGGCGCCGGGGGATGGAGTCCACGTTTGTTCTGCATGAGCGTTGTATGACTGTGTGTGTGTGTGTGTGTGTGTGTGTGTGTGTGTGTGTGTGTGTGTGTGTGTGTGTGTGCACACCTACGCATCTGTACGTCCGTGTGTATAACATTTAATGTGTTTGTTTAGTAGCAGACTGCAGACAGCAGAATGTTCAGTGTGTCGTATTGCTCCAATGTTTGCTGCAACCTGCACTCACACACACACACACACACACACACACACACACACACACACACACACACACACACACACACACACACACACAGACACACACACACACACACACACAGCACCTTTTCACACCCAAATGCACTCTGACTCAAGCGTCAGGACTCAGCAGCACAGAAGCAGTGTGTGTTTGTTTTCTGCCTCAGCAGCAGTGACACAGCTCAGAGATGATCGTTATTTGTCCTGCACGTTCTCGTGGATCAAGGCTATTGATTAAAACGATCAATCGTCATCAGGCTCATTTAATCATCCTGTGATCATTTAAATTGTGCACTTCCTTATTAAGATCAGAGACCGATTGTAAATACTGCAGTGCACTCTGTTCTGCTTCACACTGACTTCACACTGTGCAGGTTCCTTTTCCTTCAGATGGTTTACCTGTTGGTGTCAATCATTTCCTTTACATACATTAAACACAGCACACTGACGCTGTATGACACAGATGAAAACACCAACGTCTTTTGTCCTGTGTGGTGGCCTGTGGAGAAAAGTGATGGAGGTTGATGGAGTGATATCATGGACGTTGTGTGGACTTCTGTCATTTGTACCTGTGTTTATGTGTCACTCAACGCAGGCAGCAGGGAAGGAAGTAGCTGGAAAAAGAATAGAAATAGAAGAAACTGTGGAGCTTCATTTCTATTCACAGTCATCAGGAGGTGCTTCATGTTAGATCACTTCGGATGCAGCTGATCTACTGCCGATCTCTGGCAAAAGGATTCAGGTCGATTGGGAAAAGCAGAAACAGACGCAAAACGACTGCAAAGAGACAAAAACGTCTAAAAGAGAAAAAAGCTCAAAACAATCACAAATATAAACAATCACAAAGACACAAAAATACCTTCAAATTGACAAAAACAACCACAAAGAGAACAAACAATAATTGACTGCTCTGTGTGATTATTGCGTTATTTGAATTTCAAATCATGACTATCTCTGTATCTGGTGGTTAATATCACAGTTTATGTTTTATAAATAAAAGCAGAGTAGCTTTTGTCAATGTGGGACTCAGAGTGCGAGGCTGTGGCTATTTCCTGGAAGCCTTATGTTTCCTTATTGTACCGACCCAAAACCACAAAGAAAAACAAAACAAGCCAGAGTGATAAAGACAACAGACAAAAACACAGAGAGAGATAAACGACCAGAAAAAGGATCCGCGTGATTATAAATAAACACAAAGGTTCAACAAAAAGACAAAAATGAGCACAAAACGAAGCAAAACACCTACAAAGAGACAAAAAACTCCTTCAAAAGAAATGCAAAAAATTCACAAAGTCATGCAAAACAAATATGAAGCCGACAAAGAGACACAAAACTAGCACAAGACAAAAACGCGACCATAACAGGAGACAAAACGCTAACAAAGAAACACAAAACGACCACAAGAAGATACAAAACACGCAACCCGACCACAAAGAGGCATAATCGCCTTCGAGGAGAAAAAAGAGACGTAAAAACAACCACAAAAGAAAAACACAACACACCTCATTAATCCATCAAAAGAACGGGTGTAATGTGTGCATCCCTTTGGGGATTCCTATTCCTTTCTTTTGTATGAAGATGTTCTGATGACCTGAGCGAACGGAAACACAAAAGGCAGAGAGAGAGGGAGAGAGGGGGGGATGATAACGAGAGAAAGGAAGCATGCAGCGCAGAGCAAGGTGACGGAGAAGGGAAGGTGACGGAGAAGGGAAGGTGACGGAGAAGGGAAGGTGACGGAGAAGGGAAGGTGACAAAACACAGAGAGAAGTGATTTTAAAGGGAATGTTAGAAGATGCTGGTGACTGATGGAGCTGTAAATCCCCCCCCGATGGCGTCCGATGGTATCAGCAGCTCAGAGCTCCGTCCCGCGTCGCCTTTGTCTCTGCTCGACTTCACTTTATTAACCGACGGGACGCCGGCAGCCATACATCACCTCTCACCCTCAGCCCGTCCCCGTGTGGGAGGAACATCCATCACGTCTTACACGCCAGGTGACATAACGCAGAGGCTCAATCACTGCCGTTTGAAAAGCCATCCCAACAACAGATATGGCCGCCGCTGACGGCCGAGAATGAGCCGTCACCGTTAATGTCGGGTGGAGAGGGCGATGTCGGGCCGCATGCTTTTATGTCCTAATTAAAGTGCCTTTTACGAAGTGAGTGTGTGACATGATTGGCGTCGCGGAGGAAGATAAAATTGTGTTTTCTTTTCAAACCTTTGGGTAAAACTGGATGGATGACATGAATTTACAAAAGACAATAGATGTACAAAGAGTTGGTTGGTGGTTCCTGAATGGAGGGTTGTTAAACACAGCTGGTATATCCTGCCGTCATGCCAAGAAACAAAAGGCCCTGCAGTCCATTAGTGTGATTTAACACTTACATGAATCATACAGTCACTCTGGTGTCAATAAGAACTTCAGATTTTTATTTTTATTACTCTCATGTTTGTTTTCCTGTTCTCAGATATTGAGGGTAGTGCATGCATGAAAGTAATAAGGAATATATGCTTCCTGCACAGTTGGAGGAATCACTGGTTTTGGATGAATTCATCTCTACAGGAAATTCTAAATACTGGAAAAAATATATATTTTCAAAAGACATAAGGATCACCTGGATACTACATAGAATGTAACTTCCTAGGGACTCACTTGCATCAATCGAAGAATAAATCCAGAATAAAACCTCATATTAATCCTTAAATTATCGTATTACTACGGATTAAATAAACAAGATATTAACTGTAAATAAGTGAGCTTTAAAGCTGTTGGTAGGAGGATTTTGTTGGGTTTGGACAAAGCCAGGTTAGCTTTTTCCCCAAGACGTCATCCTCCTGTTCTGAAAAGTGAAGTCAAAGCTTCATGTCTTAAAGCTGCATTCTCTCTGCTGTCCACCAGGGGGCGACTCCTCTGGTTGTATAGAAGTCTATGAGAAAATGACTCTACTTCTCTCTTGATTTATTCCCTCAGTAAACATTGTAAACATGAGTTTATGGTCTCAATCTCTAGTTTCAAGTCTTCTTCAATACAGCATGATGTTCATTTAGTAAATGATGCTCCATTTAGAGTCAAACAGACCATAAAGCAGGGGATGCTTTAGGGCGGGGCTACACACTGATTGACAGGTCGACACCACGTCATTGTCCGGTCTGGAAGAAGTCTGAAAAACACCTGTGGAGATGTTTTCCTGTGTGTAATATATATATATATATTGATATATTGATATATACGCATTGGGATATTATACTAGATATTGTCATAGATTGACCTGATTAGCAGCCATATTCTAGCTGGACTTTTTGAAATGATTCAGTATATCTCTCTGGACTCGCTCAGTGCTTAGAGGTAGAAAGAAGTAAACTATTTTTGATAAGCTGCTTGAAATTTGAAGCTTTCAAAGGCACCAACGTATCATGGCGTCCTTCCCTTTGTTAGCCGTGTCCATGACTCACTGCATTCTTCATTTGTAACCCTAACATTTCAGCTAACACCAACAAGTGCCTGACAAGGACACAAGTTAAGGATCTTGAACACTTTTCCAGCATGAATCCATTGGTTAGAAAGCAGATCTTAAAATGTCTGTGTGAGCTCTGTAAAAAGGGATGCAAGAAGAGTAAAATAAACATCTGACTCCGGTTCACTAGCTGTGACAAACGACCCTCACAGGGGACGTCGTTTAGTCCAGACATTCAGTTCCAGAGAGAAGGCTTTCAGTCACAGATGGTTCAAGTCTCAGATGATCGGAGCTCCACAGAGCAGGACAAACAGAAACCTTTAAACAGGACACATCATGAGCTAAATGTGAATTATTACTGCATAATCAAAAAGTCTCACCAAGTATATTTGTCTTATTCCTTAGAAAATATATAATCACCTAACAAGGAACATCTCAGTGAGATATATGGACCACGCATCTTGAGTATCTTATAAATACTACTTTTCAGCATTACAGGCTCATTATGACACAATACTAGTGAATTGTAGCTCGACGTGAGTTTTTACAGCTAATTTCAAGATTTGAAATGACATTTTATTTCAAGAAATCTTGTATAGATTGTGTACTTCAGCAAAGCTCGGACTCTTGTGGATCCAACCAGCTCAACCGTATTCATGTGTGAAGACGTCGGTCCAGAAAATAGCCATTTCACATAGTGAGACCATTTTTTGAAGCTTGATGCCAGTGTATAAAATGAGCTGTTGTGACCTCTAGGTTAATCACAGACTCATGGAACTTTACAAATACAGACTAGAGAGGGAGGACATTCAGAGGATGCACAGCGTTCCTATGTGTGTTGACTTTAAGGGGGTTTCTCAGCACTTTTAAGAACACAGATGCTCGCCGTCAATATGACGAAGAAAAGCAAAAATCTCCAAATGTCTAAAGTTTTTGATATTTAATCACAGCATTGCTTTTCTAAGGTGTTCATCGAGGGCTTGGTAACTTAATGTGGTATTTTGGAGGGATTTTTTTCTGAATGCTTGAGTGATAAAATGTTACATTCAGCACCAAATCTGTGTCTCAAATGGTGGTGTAAATATAAAGGTATAATATCAATAGCTTGTTACAAAGCTACTTTGCAAATGACAAAATACTGAGATCACGTTGTAGGAAAATATGAAGGACACACAGGTTTTTACAGGTACACTGTAAATTGTATAAATTGACTTTACTTAGAAAAATGCAGAAATAATTTCTAAGTGAAGTAGCTCATTCATTTTAAGTTGTTATAGCTGAAAATAACTGCGTTTAGACAACTCATTTCATTGCAGTAAACTTTAGTATAGTTGACTCAAAATCATTAATTATGTTAACTATAAAATGACAATAATTTGACAATAATGACAATGACAATAATTTTTACTAGAAAAATAGGAAGACAACAAGAAAGCTTAATGAAGCTTTAACCACAGGGTTCATGTTTGAGTGTTCAACCCAACAAAAGTCAAGGAGGACAAAGTACCTTCATTTCACTTTGATATTAAGTTAAGTTTAATTGGATCACATTAAACATAATTTCCTGTTTTCCACGATGAATGCTGTTAATTACCACAAATAGACATTTATTTAATCCAGAAGAATAACGTTTAAACACAAGGTTGGAAGGTGGAGCTCAGAACATAACTGCAGGGACTGCATGTATCGTACCAAACAGTCTGATCTGACTAGAAAACAGTTTGCTTTCCATTTCATTTAATGCATGTTGAAATATATAACTATATGTCAAAACACTCCCACAAGGCCCAGCTTTAAATACAAGAACATTTAGACCAGAGTGCTTTTAGAAAATCAGTGCAGCCTGACATTTGGAAAAAAACATGCTGTAAAATAAAACAATCCACTTTCCATGCTGCGTCACAACACTCCTTCAGAAGAGTGATTTCACAAAACTAACATTTAGAGCAAAGTGGTTCGGCTCTGAGTCCGTCGCTCTGCAGAACAGAGAGTTTCTGACAATAAAGTGGACTCTTCACTATTTCAGCCCCTTCAAGTATCTCTGAAGAGTCGGACCACAGAGTCTCTTTTCTCTCCACGCATTCATCTGTACACACCACAGGTCATCTTAAAGACCACTTCCAGCTGGGCTGCAGAGAGCCTCCGACTGCTGAGGCACAAAAGTCATTCTGTTGTTTGCTTATGTCAGAGATTTTATGTCATTTCAGGTGGTTTGGAGAGGAGAGATACTAAATAACCTTCAGCTGTAAGAGATGTAAGAGAAACAGGCTGGGTAACCCTAACCCTAACCCTAACCCCATCTTGGCTATTTTGCAACCAGTGAACAGGACGTGACCATATTTGGACTGAGGAGGAGTGACTTAGAGACGCCGTATACGTCTCTGGTGTTGACCTGTCAATCAGTGTGAAGCCCCGCCCCTAAAGCATCCCCTGCTTTATGGTCTGTTTGACTCTAAATGGAGCATCATTTACTAAATGAACATCATGCTGTATTGGTGAAGACTTGGAATTCTGTGGTGTTGTTGGAGATCATCTACGTGAGTTAGAGCCTTGTTGCTAGCCAGATGCTGCTCATAAATCACAACTTGGTTGCCACCAACTAAGCAGGCCAAATATCTGCCAGAATATCTGGACACACACACACCGACACACCCAAACACCTTGTGAGGACATTCTGTTGTGTCCTCAGATGCAACGTGAGTCCCCACAATGTCATTAAATGTGCAGAGTGTGAAAAGTCGTCTGCTGACTGCAGCTCACGTCATGAAACAAACTGGAGCTCCACTTGACCATCAACCCCGCCCTCATCCGTTGGGTTCTGTTGGCGTTGCGTAACCGTGCCGTGGTAGTGTAAAGCGTTACACTACCTCTGGCGTTATTGATGGACGACCTTGGGCTGAAACACTGCAGAGAGCTGCTCGTTATGTTTGGCAGCCTGTGTGTTGCATCACATAAACATAATGCAGCAGTGACGAATTTAAGAAACAGATTAAAAAAAAACATTTTAAATTGAAGCTTTCAGCAGGAAGCATCTGTTCGCCCACAAACAGGGTCCAGACTGACAAATCTAAATCTGTATTTGACAGACTGACACAAACATTTGTACAGACAGGATTTTGCGCTTTGTTGATCCCTTAACGGAGACACTTCATACATTAAATACGCATTATCTTATATGTGCTAATTTGCACATTTCCAGAACATAAATCTGAATATTGGATAAAGCCAGGTTCAAAATAATTTTTTCATGTTCAAGGTTTTTATGAAGGGATTTTTACATATCTCTTTGTATCACTCCATAAAACAGAAAATACTGTATAATAGAGAAAATAACAGCCATAAAAAAATCTATTTTCTCCATGTTTTTAGTAATAAAATGAAAGGTTATGAATGATATATGAACAAACCCCTCAGTAGAAACCTTCAGAATGTAGAGAGGAATGAACCTGTAGAGTGTGGTGTATGTAAGAGCTACTGAAGTGGAGATTTATGAAAAAACTAATTCAGAGAAAACGGCCTTTAAAGACTCTACAGGTGAATAGGGTAAAAAAATGAACTAGTAGATATCAACATGAAACTTCACCAGTTGATTACTGACATTAATTATTTTTTGTATTACAAGTTTTGTGAAATGTTTTGTTTAAATATGCAAATGAGGGATTATCTAATGGTAACTTTTTGTGAATTTAGGAGAAATCTACAGACACAAATAGACAAAGTAGTAAAATAAATGCACAAGTCTGAAAGAAGACATGTTATGGAACCGGAATCTATTTTAAAGATACATTTAGTTTGGGGCAGATTCCGAACACAAACATGAACACAGTCTATAAAGTCATCATCTTTATCTGAGTGGTTCTTTGTGACTCTGCAGAGCTGCTCAAACCCACAACCTTCAATTCCAGTCAGAGAAAGGCAGAGGAATGTTCTTTCATTTTGAAATGGAAGTGTGTCTGCAGGCCTCGTCCTGAAAATCAACCCTCAGCTTGACATCTCCGGTTATTTCATGTAGCTGTCAGACGGCACAGCACACGCTACAGGTGATATTACGCAATAACTTAGTCTGCAGCAGTAGAGCGCTATATTTCCTCCTCTGTACAGAGCTGCCTGAGTGAGTCAGATCACTGTAATACTGTGAAAAAAAACAACGAGACACAATCATTTGGTTCCTTTTCGTTAAACGCTCCGCTCGTCATCCCGCCTGTCTGACTATAATGATAATTCTGGTGCAGTTTGTGCTCTGATTTAAATCACAGTAATCACAACCGTTTCAAACTGTGTGACGACTGAATGTTTCCAAAAGCTCATTTATTCAAATTGTTCCGTAATTATTATTCATGCTCCAGATCTGATGGGTGTCGCACACAAAACTCTCTCTCTTTTTTCCTTGTATACATTTCGGATTTGTTCATGACTTCTGTGCATTTTTGCACAGACGTCGTAATCACAACACAGAGTTTGAAACTCAAGTATTATATTTTTCATGAGGACTTTTCCTCCCATGACCATGAAGCAGGAGGTTTATGTGCAGTTTGAGAAAATGTCAGAGGTGGACTGTTTAAAACCGGAAGATTGCCCTAATGTGCCATCATGTACATGCTACTGTGTCCCAACTGTTAATTACTCTATCTTTGAACTCTTGGCAGTCCAAACCTTGAATCTTAACTTTACCTTCAGACAGAATGGAGACATCTCCTCCATCTCTGACCCACATTAGTCTTCATTATGAGCAGCAGCTCTCCCAGATCTCTTTTTTAAACAATCTTTCCTCCCACTCGTCTTCTGTTATTTTCCTTCCTCCGCATCATAAACATGTGTTTACTCTCCCATGTTACTCCTCCCACTCACCCTCAGAGTTCTTCTTCTTCTTCCTGCACAGTTAATGCTTCTATTTGTTCTGTTTGTTTTGTTTAGCTCATATAAATAGAATATGCATTCCCATTCAAATCAACATAATAGGATGGGGAAAGCAGCGGCCATTTTTATGTCGACTGTTGACATTGCGGCTGTTGTAAAAGGCTAACTTCTGTCAACCCTACACTGACAAACCAAGCGAGGTTTTGCAGTAACGACTAAAGCAGCAGTGATGTAGTAACGTAGCTTCATCCAGAATTGCATTAAGCATGGTGGAAATAGGACGCTAGCTAGCTAATTAGTGGACAGCTGGCTAATGTCAGGATGCGTTAATGCTACACAGTTACAGCTGGCTAGATAGCTAGCTTGCTCATTCCCACATGCTTTAATGCTTCACAAGTACAGCTGGCTAGTTAGCTAGATTGCTAATTCCACCAAGCCTACCTAGCTAACTAGCCAGCCACCCGTCTCCGGATTTGCGTGCGCTGTGTTCCCGGTGAGCTCGATGACACCTTACGGCTCCACGGACGTATGTTGTCGCCATAACAACTAACAACAATCGCCGTCTTCTTTTGTATCAGTTAAATATCGATGGTAAACAGTTCCACTCTTATTCTGTTTCTATGCTTTCGCTCCATGTTCTTCCTCTCCTCATCTAGAGTGTTTTATCCATCCCAGTCATGTCTGCGCTTGTCGACTTAATTTCATTTTCTTGGCTTGGAAGACGTTGTGATTTCCATAATCCTCTTTGTTGTTGTCTTTATCTTGACTGAATAAACTAAAGTTATCCGCTTCACTCCTCCCTCTGTGTTGTTCTGCCGTTGTAATTCAACACTTTTTAATCTCTTCACTTGTGTGGAAACAAACATTTAGCACTCTTGGCTGGTGCTTTCATCCAGAGTGACTCATGATGAATGCTGAAAGAGGCAAATCAGGTCAGATGGAAACCTTCTATCTCACAGATGTCTGGTATCACGAGTTTAACTAATATAATTGAGGATGCTAGTTTAAAAATTCATTTTCATAAAAGTTTAGGAGAAATATCTGCTGGGTTGTGAGACTTAATGTTCAACAGTGAGGAGGACCAGAGGAGGACCAGAGGAGGACCAGAGGAGGACCAGAGGAGGACTGGGTTATTGTCTTGGAAGGTCTTGGTATTGTTACAGAAGAACTTTGTTTTGGAAACTTAACCAACAAAACCTGTTCTCTTGTCTTTGCAGATCTTGTCAGATCCTCCTCAAAGTGGCGTGCATCATTTCCCAGAGTGCTACAGGTGTGAGCCCACCAGGTGACCCCCCTGACAACCCTTACCTCAACAACACAACCAGCCATCAGCAAACAATCACCTTCCTCAGCGGTGCCACGGCAACCGCATCCGTCCAAAGACTTGGCGGTCCCCAGCTGCTGCATTGAGGACACCGAAGAGGGAAAAAAAGAAGAGGAGGAAAGCATTCTGGGAGTCTTTAATGGACTTGGTTTTCGAGCCACAGAGGAGCGTGGGAGTTTGTTTGACTTTGAAAATCAAGGGTTTCTTTACTTCCCTGGATTCTATACAAAGAAAACCCAAACTGCAACGAAGCTGAAGCCTTGACAAAGTGGATGTAATGTAACTTGAGGGAAATTGAACAATAAAAAGGCGACTGTTTTTTAAAAATTTCTTTTAACAAGATTTTGGCAAAATGTCGGCTCACAGGAGGTGACATGCGGCTCGTTCTGCCATGTAGCCGCAACGACCTGCAGGAACCTCCCAGAAACTTTTCTTCCTCCCAACGCGGCCATTTTTAAGAAGCTGAGAGCTGCTGGATGTATGAACACACACACACACACACACACACACACACACACACACACACACACACACACACACACACACACACACACACACACACACACACACACACACACTCATTTAACCGAAACAAAACACACTCTGGATAAGCTGAGCGAGGACTTATAAAGTGCTACCAGGTTATTATCGGCCCCGGCGCTTCCTATTTTCGTCTTTAATCTTTGTATTCTGAGTAATCATCTTTTTAATTAATGGCGACGGCGGCGTGAAATCTTCCCCTCGCCATCCCCCCCCTCACCCCCAAACACTCACACACACTCACACACTTACATACACACTCTCCATCCCGCCGCCACCAGAGACACCTGAAACCAATTAGCATTAGCAGATGTAGATGGGGATTAGACACAGGAAGAGCAGAGGAGATTAGATACAAACACAAAGACAAAAGAGAGGAGGGGGATCAAAACGGCGGCAAAAAGAAGAAGAAGGAGGAGTTAAAGGGCTCGTGTCAGTCATTCTGGGTAATCGATAGGTGGGTGGGGCAGTGGGCGGGGCCAGTGGGAGGACATGGCGAGATCAGGGCGGCAGTCGACAGCAGAGATAACTAGCTGTGAGTCAGCGGGTGGAGTCGACTGTAGGAGTCCTGAGTCCTGACCGGCCGGGCCTCATTGTTATTCCTTCCACTGAGCGGGCGAGCGAGGGAGGGAAGTACAGAGAGAGAGAGAGAGAGGAGAGACTTGGCCCGTTGCCACGATCTGGGCCAATTAAGGGAATTTGATTATATGCCGTAATCTTGGCAGTCAGGTGAAAAAAGCAGACAGGAAGAGAAAGAGGAGGCGGAGCAGGTGCCACCGATACACACCGTTATCTGAGTTCGTCTGTAATTGAGTTCCTCTCTGAACCCCGTCCCGTCTTTTCTCCATCTTCATTCTCCACAAACCAGATTCTTCTTCTTCTTGGAGAGAGGCCCGTGGAAGCAGCGGGAAAAGCTCAGATGTAAATTGACCACGTTCTTCTTTAGTGAAGCCGAGTTTCCCTTCTCCCCTCCGTCGAGGCCGAACAGATTCGTTTCCATCTGGAGGACATTTATCCCTCAATTTGATCCCCTTTTCATTCATCGTTCCCTGCAGCCTCCACGTCCTCCATATCAAGTGTGAGATAAAAGCGCAAAAGGGACGAATAGACACAAAAAAAGAGAGAGAGACCGCGAAGGGACCGATTCTGGAGAGGACGGAGCAGAGACTTTATATCCCGAGTCCAAGACGCCCGAGGCCGGGAAAAAAAGATAAATTCCTCTTTTTTTCAAAGTTCGTCTACACCCCGGAGAGTTTTGTTTCCCAGCTCTCTGCTCTTTGTGGATACTCTGCACCTCCGTCTGTCCATCCATCCGTCCATCCGTCTGTCTCGGACCCCGCTGAGGTTAAACTGGCCTCCGTCATCAGAGGGAACCTTTTGATATCAGCTCCTGGTGTCATCATCTTCATTCTGTGAGTACTCCACTCTCTATTCAGTCTGTGTTTCTATCTCGTTCTCCTGCAGCAGACTCTGGGCCTCCTCTCTCTCTCTCTCTCTTTCCTCCTCCCTTTTCTCTCGCTCCTCCTTTCTTTCTCTTGCAGAGTCTGTGCAGACACACAAATAACACTTACGATACATTACAAAGGCCCCGCGGTCCATGGCTGACTAATTCATGACGTCGTCTACTGAGGTCTTCTTTGAATCACTTATTGAGTGTCCTCCTGCTACTTTCCCTAACACTGTACACTTTTGTTGCTTTCACTCACTATTAAGTTTCTTTATTTGGGAAAAGATAGATGTGTGTGTTAATACACACACATCTATCTTTTCCAGGTGCTCACTCAAAATAATTGCAACTGTGAATAATTGTATCTCTGCCCAGCTCAGCATGATGGGAGGTCGTGAAATAGTCATGAAATGTAATCTGTTGGTTTGTGTTCAGGGACACGAATCATCCATTTCTTTTCACATCTCTCAGGATGAAAATAATGCCAATGGAAAGTTAATTAGGTTCCTTATTGGTGGTGGAAACACAAATGAAATGCGTCCATGTGACTAAGAAACCGTCAGAGCAAGTGAGGAGCTTTACAATATTCAAAAAGACGACTATTGGTAGGAAGACGGGGAGGTTGACGAGTTTATTGTCATGATTTTGTTGCTTAAACCTAACTGTTGCTGGTTTGGTTGCCTAAACTTAACTTTATATGGTTATTTCTAGCCCAACCATGATGTTTTTACCTTAATCTAACCAAGTAGTTTTGTTGCCTAAGCCTAACTGTTGCTGGTTTTGTTGCCTAAGCCTAACTGTTGCTGGTTTTGTTGCCTAAATATAACTGTTGGTGGTTTTGTTGTCTAAACCAAACTGTTGCTGGTTTTGTTGCCTTAAACCAAACATAAGTTTATTATGCCGTCGTAAAAAAAGTTGCATTTCGTGACTATTTCACAAACTGCCATGGGACTGTGTTGCTTGTCTCAGGGTGAAGCCCCACAGGGAACAGCGTTTGGTCCTGTTTGTTTCATATTTTACTGACACAAACACTGGTCTCCTGAGTGAAAGTTGTGTGTTTAGTTCTCACCCTTTAAACTAGGTCAGTTGATCTGAGCGTCTTATAATGACTCAGGTGGGATGACATTAGAGTCATTGACAGCCTGGTGCATCTCATACAGACAGTAAAGGGGGTGAAGCGTTGGTATGGAGACGCTGAGGGACACTGTCCAATGGCCCTTAAAGAATAATCCCACTTTACTACACATTAACGTGGATATTGTGGCTCTATTGTTTGTACAACTTGGCCGCTCCGTTGTATAAATTGAGGGCACTGTGCGATTCTTATACAGCTTTCCAGATAATCATCATCATCAATAATCATTTGTGACTGAAGGTTAACACAGAACGCATCCACCTGGAGCGGCCATTATAACTGACTGCATAGGTCAACTTTCATTTCTTTTACATTTGTAAAGTGCGATGTGTTTGTGCTAGAGAGTAGAAGCAAAAGAAAGGCCTTTAAGTGTCTAAATGAGAATATAAAGGAAGGATAAACATATGGCTAAAGGCTTTTATTTTGAAGGGAACAGGTGATACTTTTCATATGTACTGGATAAGAAGTGCTGTTTTATTTTTATAGCCGTTTTTTCATATACTGACTTTACTTCCTGTTTTGCTTCTGGTGTTTCCCCTGAGCAGGCAGGCACTTCCTCCACTCTGTCCACCTTCATTGCTTTTGCTGTTAATGTGACGCCATGCTTCTTTTTTAACAAGTTTGAAGTTAACGTGTTGATCGTTTAACATTTTGGAGCTACATTTGATGGTTTTAATGGTTAAACCAAATGAACGTGAGCTGGTTGCTGTTTGGATTGTGAGGCTGGTCATGAGGCTGTGTTCACGAGTGTCAGAGCATTTCCACATTTCTCTACAGCTGCGTAACTCTCTTTGGGAGACTGGTTTACATTACATCCTCTTCTCAGATTGTGTCCCTCCAGAATAAACGTCCATGAATCCACTTAGAAATCATCGTCGCTGCAGAACTTGCCTGATAATCTTGACGTTATAACATTTTTATCAGTATAAAAGTTATCCAGTGATAGTTGTTTCTACATTAATGTGTACACTACAAGCATGAACTGCTAATAGCTCATTCAGCAAACTTTTAATGCAGACAACTTGTAACAATTTGAATAAATATGAGCTTAAAAAATGGGTCTATAGCTGACATTAAAACAGCACTTTTGATGTGTTTTAACGGTGTTTTACTCTTCTGATTTCTTTCATTTCTGCCTTTATGTTGATGTGAGCATGTTGACCTCTCCTAGAAACATTTATCCAGTCTGAATGGAGCTTAAGTCGACCCTCCAGACAGTGTTTGAGTCTCTCCCTTCTCTTCTCCTGTACCCTGATCTTCTTCCTCTATCCTCCTCTTACTCAGCTCCTTGTCCTCCTTCATCATCCACCACCGTCTCTTTGTCCGACTTCTAAATCTCCCAGCTGGATCTCTCCTGCATCCTAAATCTCCTCCTCCTCCTCCTCTTCCTCCTCAACGCGTGTCGGAGTGCGTCATGGTGGGCGTTCGGTCAGCCACCGCGCACCCTGCTTTCAAATCTTTCATATTTTGTTATGTCTGATAATAGCACGAGGCCTCGGAAGTGATGTTCCTGCGTAGGAAGAGAGAATCAATAAGGCTTTATTCAGCCGGTGCATCTGTGTGTTTGTGTGCGTGTGTGTGTGTTTGTGTGCGTGTGTGCATACAAGCAAATATTCCCGTGTGTGTTTTTCGGCCCTGTGTCGGACTGCCAGTGTGTGCGTGTGTGATTTGAATTTTGATTTGAAGTAATCGGGCCGAGCTGCGTGTGGAGATGAGCTCCTGCAGGACCTGATTGGTTGATTATGAAGGATTGTGTGTGTTTCTGTGCTCTCCACGTCGGCTTGAATGGATTCTTATGGACAATCAGCCTTTTGTTGCTTCATTCAGGAGCTAGGGGAGTAATCTGGACACCAGTATAACTGTGTTCTATTTTGAAAGGGTGGGATTTTATGAGCAGTTAGAGATACAAGAGAGGCCATCAACATGTCGGGCGATCTAGAAGTTATTTCTATGAATATATTTTAGACGTGACCATATAATTGCAAGCAATTCTGACACATATGGACATTTAAATGTGCTGCCCACAATGCATTTGTGTTTTTTAAGAGTTTCTGCTGTAACCAACTAGGCAAAATGAGCTGCAACGGCCCAAAACATTTGCATTAGGAAAAACAAATGCCCGAGACTAAAATCATTGCTTTCAACAACTCAGGCTTAGCTCCACAGTTAGCCTGACAGTTAGTTAGCATTAACAGTTAGCATTGACAGTTATCCTGACAGTGAACTTGACAATTAGCCTGAAAATAGGCTTGATAGTTAGCCTCACAGTTAGCCTGACGGTTAGCTCGACAGTTAGCATTAACAGTTAGCATTGACAGTTATCCTGCCCCGGACTGTTTCCAAACATAAGTTGCCATAGTAACTTAACTTAAACTATGTTGATTTGGTTTATGGAACCAAATCCACATAATAAGCCTGGCTTAATTAAACATGTTTTATGAAAGGGCCCCTGATGAAACCTTTAGTTCGGACTCTCGTGTCTCCGGTTTCTCGTCCACATGTGGACTTTTAAACTGCTGGAAGCTCTGCAGGGATATATTATAACCACATGAGGGTGAGACGGGGACACTCCTGCAAAGCTTAAATCCTTCAGCTCTGAAACACACCGTCACGGAGCCTCTAAACTCGGCCACATCCATCCCCACTCTATTAGACGCCACAATCAGCCGCGGCTCCTAAAGAGCTTCTGTCTGGGGACACTATTACCTGCAGTAAGTAATGGCGGAGGAAGATAACGATTATGGAGCCTCCGTCATTTTTCCTCTTCCTGCACAAACCACAGGTGGAGAGAGAGAGATCAGTTTAGTGGAGGGTTCAAACCTCCTCCGTCACTGTCTGGGCCGCGCGCTGCATCGCGTCGATAATTGAGGGGAGCCATATTGATATCCTGCTCAGGCCGCGATGAAAGAAAATCACACCTCTATTCACCGTTAATGGCTGGTTTTTGACGCTGGGCAGAAAGCAGAGCGGCAGCAGAGAGAGGTCGCCTGGAAACGAACTGGAAAACGAAAATCCCAGAGAGATTAAAAGAGAGAGTTAAAAGGTTATGAAGCAGGAATGGAGCTAAAGAGCAAAGCAGAGAGCGCTCTGCCTCCAGAAGAGCCCTCTTCTTCCTCGTTGTTGTCACTGAAAAAGCTGAGCGGCCAGATAAATAACACAAATCAAAGAGCTGCTTCAAGGCTGATGTCCTGTTAAAAGCTCTCTTTGCTTCTCTGCTTGTGAAATATCAGGGGTGACTCTGATTGTATTAGAGTCGATGTTTTGGAACAAATCAAGAAGAACAGCTGGTGGCATTTGCATCAGCTAATCAGCAACGGGGATCCTTTTAAATAAATATATAAACACATATTTTTTGTGAAATTCACATTATTACATATATTTATTGGACGGAGCAGAGAAACGTCGACTTTAAACCCAGAATGAAGAACCAAACCTGGTGCTCTTGAATCGATTGGGACGCTGGTTGTTACGGTGCTGACATGAAGTGACATTTGATTTTTGTGCCCTGTCGCTTGATGTTTTAAAAAGGTCAGCGTCTCCAGAGCTCAGACGCACCAGGGAGAGAGGGAAAGAGATCAAATTAGACGTGGACGTTGATTTATCTCCCGCTGGGAAAACGGCTAATGCCTCAGTTACGGCGAGTCGTGTCGCTCATAAGAACTGCGGTTTGAATTATTCATGGCTTCATGTGATTCTGAGCGGGCCGTGATGTTTGACGACTCCTGTTGGAGGCCTGTCTCAGATCGCTTCAGCCCTCGTGGGCTCCTTGATGAAATGTGGCATTTTACAGGTTCAACGTTTACACGACGATGTGTTTGTGTTGCTCTGTAAATTGGTTTTGTTGTGATTTACATTCATGTGGTTGCAGACAAAAGCAGCTTTAAAGGGTTATTGGATCTGATTCCTCACTGAGCCGACATGGCACTCACTCAGTAATATCTTTATTTATTCATATTCATGTCTGATTGTATTTAGTGAGGCAGTGTGTGTGTGAGTCCAACTCTGGTTACATATCAAATATGTGTTTCCTTTTATCCATCTGTATTGTAGGTTTTGTGTTCATAGCCCTCAAACTTAATACTCGTGATAACAAAAAGAATTAGGAAATCATGCACGTCGTCAGGGAAGCTTCCCGTCGAAGCTGTAATAAGGTGTCACGTTTGCAATATTTGCTTTTCAGATTTTACTGTCACAATAATTCACTAATAAAAAACATTATTTACATTTCTGAGGATTTTTTTTAAGACGGCTTATTTGTCCTTTGATGCTTCAGAAACAGGAGGTTTTAAAAATCTACATCTGAGTAAATATTTTGCAGCCAAATCAAATTATTTTCCAGTATATTTCTTGATCATGCATTTAATACTGGACTTGTTTCTTTACGTGACTTGTATAAAGGCAATAAAGTAGTCCATGAATACGAGACATCACAGGTTGGATTTATGGCGTTCTGACGATTACGCTCGTTGTCTTCTTTCTTCTTCACACTTCATTTTGTTTGTTCGTCCTCGAAACGAACAACACGTTTAGCATAAACACAGATAAATGCGACTCGAAATAAAGCTTAAATATCTGTAGTAGTCCCTCACTGTCCCCACTACCAACAGTTGTTCTGGGTAGCCATTAACGTCCTTCAGTGGCCACCAGTACACACTGGTAGCCACGGGTCCCCACCAGTATGTCCCAGTAACAAACCAGCAGCAAGTAGTTTGTCCCATTAACCAAGTAGCCACCAGTAGTGATAATTAGCTCATGGAGAATGTTAGTAGTAAAACTGACAAAAAAAGGTTTAAAGAAAATATCCAGTATAACCAGATGAGAGTAAATTGGATTTGTATATTTTCTGCATCATTTTTCCCCCAAAACTGTTTCTCCTGATGCAAAAAAACCAGCTGCCTGTGATTGAATTTGTCGGAGACAAGGTGGGCGAATGCAAAAATGGATGAACAGCCTGTTTGAAGTGAGCGTCATAAATTACGCTAATGTTAGATTCCATTCCATAAATTGTTGAGCAGCGTTCACACTCAGCCCTGCTGGCCGGCGGAACATTTGTTTTCAGTCGTCTCCTCCGTATGAAGTCATCTCCGCTCCTACAGGAACCCCATCACCGGCCCGTGATGGAGGCATCCATCACACCGCGCGTGTGCCGTGAACATCAGCGCTCGTGCATCGTGCAACCTGCAGACGCGTAAATCTGAGTGTGCACACGTCACTAAATACAGACGCCCTGGTCCTCCTCGCCAAACGCAGTGCATCCTTCTGATCTCTTATCGATTCCGCCTCTTAAGTGCACTTCAGGTGTGAAGAGAGATGGAAGATGAAGAGGCTTCAGAATATAGAGTGCAAAATAAAGCAGGGGCAGCTCGATATATGGAAAGTTGACCGCATTACCGCGTTGATCGGGCGGAAAGAAATCAGTGCCGTCTGTACTCGACCCGCATGTGAACCACTGCAGCATTAAAACACTCTCTGCTGCACAACATCTACTGTTTTTCTGCCCACAGGAGAAATCCCATGTTTGCTATCTTCAGCAGATCATAGCAGAGAGAACTTTAACAAAGACAAAGGAGCCAGAAACTCTCCCACAGTTCCTCCAACTTTTCAGATAATTGTCTGAGAACAATCGATACTAACTAGCAGTGAGGAATGAGCAGCGATTATTCAGAAGAAGCAGCTTCTCCGCAGACGATCTGGAGCTGCTGATCAGACCCAGGGGGAACGCGTGGCGACGGCGAAACCATCGATCACCGTGAGCTGAACATTACAGTACATTAAACCTGCAGCTTCACAAAACCTGAGCCAAACGTGGAGCCAATCGCGTGACCGGGTCAATGATCAGAGGAATGTAGCAGCGGACTGCGCTTACAGAATCCCAGGGGGATCGTGGGTATTTTGCTGGGGCGCAATATGCTAATGAGCAGAACGCAGAGCTTTAGCAGTCAGCTCACTGAGCCTCACACTAACAACACAATCGACACACACCTCTTATAACTCCTGTTTTTTATAACATAAGGTACTGAAACACAGAAAGTAATGTCTTTAAATTATTTATTTTGCTTAATGAACACTTAGAAATCCATGACTTTTTAAATAACATTAACATTTTATCATCTGGAAGCAGTTCATCCTCATACTTTTGTCCTGAGAAATTTACTTTAAATTATTATATGATGATCATCTCTTTGGAGAATCAGATGGTAAACGTCCATATTTTGTACCATCTTACTAATTTTAAAACACAAAATCTTTTTACAGTCTCTGCTTCCTACATTTTCAGATAGACTTGTTTATCATTTTGAAATTAAATGACCTAAATCCTTGCATTTAATGTTAATCTGATATTTTTTAAAAGAACAGATTTTCTTCTACATTAACGTCGGTCTAAACCTTTGGGATCGAAATCACAAGAAAATCTATCTTCTTCAATACAGCATGATGTTCATTTAGTAAATGATGCTCCATTTAGAGTCAAACAGACCATAAAGCAGGGGATGCTTTAGGGCGGGGCTACACACTGATTGACAGGTCCACACCAGAGACGTATACGGCGTCTCTACGTCACTCCTCCTCACTCCATATATGGTCACTTGAGTTCATCAGTTGCAAAAACATGCAACATGCAAAGACATGGCGACGGTCCACAAACCAATGAGTGACATCACGCTAACTACGTCCACTTCTTATATACAGACTATGAAATGAAGCCAAACCACTACCTTTTCCTGAGCTTAACCAAGTAGCTTTGTTTGCACAATTAAACCTACGTTTATTTTGAAAAGACACTATGCATGTAATGAGCTGAAACTGACGTAACGTAGAGTCAAAGTGTGAAGCTTAGACCTCGAGTATGGAGAGGCAACGTGTTGGGTGTCCATGTGTAAGATTAGTGGAGTGGACCACCTGTTTAAACGTGTTTAAATGTAAACAAACACACACACACACACACACACACACACACACACACACACACACACACTCAGTGAGCTGCTTAGTCAACGGTGTTCAGTGGAGCGTCGCAGCACTGCTGGCTGCTTTACTGCAGTACATGGAGGGAGCTGCAGTACATGGAGGGAGCACACACACACACACACACACACACACACACACACACACACACACACACACACACACACACACACACACACACACACACACACACACACACACACACACACAGACCCTCCTGTTGTCTCCCAGCTGTGCTGCAGGCAGAGGATGAATGTGAGGTGGAGGTTCGGGGTCAAAGCAGCAGTTCCATCTCACTGAAGTTTGTCATGTTCTCGTTTGCGTTTGTGTGTGTTTTATGTTTTGTGTGTGTGTGTGTGTGTGTGTTTATGTGTGTGTGTGTGTGTGTGTGTGTGTTTTATGTGTGTGTGTGTGTGTGTTTTGCACGTCTTTAGTCAGAATGAATTTGTGTTTCTGCCAGTTTTGTGGAGAAGCAGCAGCCCACCTGCAGCTTCTGTTCACCGCAGCTGACTCCCTCACACGGTTACTGATTAGAGACGTCGATGCTGAGAAGTCGTGTCGAAACCCGTCCGCTCAACCAGAGTCACGGCGTCTCCAGACCGCCACTCCTGATCAGTTAGTGGACGTCTGGAGACGCTGAAGCTGATTGATCGGTCAGCAAAACGCTGGTTATTTGAACAGTCCTGTGATGTGGACCAGGTGTGGATCAAAACTGATCATACAGTTATTATCCGTCAAATAAAAGCGTTTTCACACAGTCCCGCATATCAACAGTCATATCAACAGTAAACCATAAGAGATGCCCCTAAAATAAGTATTTTTAACAGGAAATGTATCCTACATATTTGATTTTGAGATTTTTAAGTCATCTGATGAATGTTAGTCCAATTCTGTATCTCTTTTTGCTCTGTTTTTGGTCTCCACCACCTCCTTATATCTGTCTCTTTAGCTGCTAAACGCTCAACTCTGCTGTTTCTTTCTGCTGTTTTTCTGCTGAGCAGGTTGTGAACAGTGCGTTTATCAGAAAACAGCCCAACACAGAGACTGAACCAAGTGAGCTTCAGTGAGCTTCAGTTTGCAGCATTCTTTTTGTTCGTCTCTTGATGTTTGTGATCTCTTTCCTGGATGTGTTTCGTCCTTTCGGAGCTGTTGAACATGCCGGTTGCACCAATCGGTCCCGGAGGGCCCCGGAGACACAAACAGGACGAGGTTCAGTGCAGCAGAACAGTAGGTCACAGAGACCCAAAGACATACTACAGAGAAAGAACGGGTTCAGTGTGACAGAGTTGTGTTCAGGGAGCAGATGATGCAGTACTGAAATAACCCTGTTAACAAGTCAGACATGTTCCAAACATGGAACACTGTTAACTTCATACATTCTGCTTATTGTAACACCGTCGTTAGGAAAGGGAAACCACAGGCCGATTTATTTCAGCACATTAGAGTCTTTTATTACATTTTCTCTCCACTCAAAGAGACGTTTTAATACATTTTCACTGATTGTGACATTTCAGGGATGTTGCTGCCACATCGCCTGCTCACAGGAGGAAAAAAAAGCGAGGAGATGTAAACAGAGAGAGACGGATATTCAGTGTTACACACACCTCGGTGTGCGTTTCACACTCACCCACACACACACTGAGATCAGCAGGAGGCCAGCGAGTGCTGCTCCTCGCCGGGAGACATCGCTACGGATCTCCGTCTCTTTTTAATTTGTCGTTTGCGTTGCAGGGAGCGAGCGGGCGGACGGCTTCAGAGGACGCAGCTCCACTCCCTCGCTTCGTTTCTGCTCGGCATGCTGGGTAAATGTGGAGTAAAAGGAAATGCTCGGATAAAGGAACATTCTGTCCCAGATACGTCTACTACAGTGTTATGAACACAGAATAAACACATTTTGCTTTGATTTAAATGGAAATTAACCAGTTCTAAAGGAGGCCTGAAAATCGACGTCATGATGTTCATTTATCATAAGTCCGAATCCATGCTCTGTCAGGTCTGTAAGCAAGATGAAAAGTAAACAACTTTTAAAATGCTTGTTTTCTGAAAGGAGTTTGGGTCGATCAGGGCTATTCTATGCTAGGCTAGCATTTCAGCTGCTCCTTCAACAATCAGAAATATCATCCTCTAGATTACATCGCTGCAGTATTTAAGGGACGTCATTGTTTACACACAAACATTTATAGATGTAGTTTTGTGCCTTTTCTCTACAGATATGAGGTACTATCGTAGAGCTCCAGCTGATCTTAGACGGCAATGATCGTTATCCGTTGATGAGTTGAGAGAAGACGAGTTGATTGGATTGTTTCACAAGAAGCCAGTTTACAAGACAATTTAAACCAAAGCAAAAGATCACTCATTGTCAGATGATAGCCGATGGGTTTGCTGATTACATTTAAACCTGCATTGTACATGATTAGCTATTGCTGCTCTGACTACAAATGAAAACCAGACTGCTTCAGATGCCAAAATCTTGACCAAATCTAGACGTCAGTGACGACATGACAATCTCAGCACTGATTCTTTTGCAACACACAAATTTCCCACTCGAGTTGAAAAATGTAAACTTGTGCCGGATCTTTCCCGTCGTTCCAGTCTACTCGTGCCTTTGCATTGACTTTGAATGTGAAATGTGCAAAAAGTTTGCTTTGCGTTTGGTTTGAACACACCATGAAGATAGGTCAAAACTTGACTCTTTGATGAGGCTTTCACTTCTGAAAATGTTGTGACAAAAGGAACCAAAAACACATTTTCAGCTTCCATTAACTACCAGTGTGGCCATGACATGACCACTGGTATTGTTAAGCCAACAGTTGAGGTTATTTCCTGAGAGAGATTTCCACCATGGACGTGACCAGGTACCGTACGGTAGCATGGATGTGCCAATGTGAACAACATCCTGCTCCTCTAGGAGGCTGACGTGTCAGGATGCCGTCGTGGTGAACTTATGAAGAAGTCAATCAGTAAAGATTAGTTTAGTAATCTATCGGCAGAAATTTAAGCTATTTTGACAACCAATTGTTTTTCGCATGTTTCAAGGATAAAAATGCCAAATAATGCTGGTTCAAGTTTATCAACTGTCTGGAATTTATGCTTTTTTTTCATCATATGTGATGGTGAACTAAACTCCTTTGTGTTTTGGACTGTTGGTCATAAGAATTGTTGTTTCTACAACAGCTGCTTCCATTCTGTTCAGTGAAGAAATCCTATTTTCCAAGAGTCAACGTCCCAGAAAAACCAAATGTTTTTACAGATCTGTTTTTCTTTTTTTACTGTACTTTGATTTCTGTCATCTTTTTCTATAAGTGTTTTATAACATCCAATAATCTTCAGTTTAAAGTCCGTAGTTTGAAGACATTCTGCTGTTTTGACGTCGTGTTTGCTTGTTTGCCAAAATCCAGCAGCTTCATCGTTTATTGCTCTCCATTAAATTCACCAAAAGTGATGGAAAGGCTTTTTGGTTGAGAGGCTGCAGGTGCTCAGAGGAAGACTTTATTAACAGAATGTATTGGCTGTACAATATATTTCAGGCAGATGAGTCACATAAATCCTTAAAAACGGTGAAGTAAAGTTGAGTGAAAACACATCGGACTTTCTGTCGAGCTGCATTAACTTTTGATCGCTGATGAATTATTTGTTGCTGCCTGTCAGAGAAGGTTGACGAGGGTTTGACGCCAAAAACACAATGTTAGAAAGTCTTCTGGGTTTTGTTTACTCTGCGTTTGCAGTGTTGAAGACGTGTTCCACTCTGAGACAGAAATGTTTGATGTTGAGCCGACAGAACATCTGAATCCTAAATGGGGATGAGGTTCTCAACGTACCTCGACCTGCTGAAAGTCTGTCGATTTTCCAAGTCAAAGACGTCTGTTCAGTCTGACATTAAATCCGGACCGGTGGTCTGAAAACAGCCACATAATAGTGAGTAATTAGACCAATTAGGTACTCGGTTGCTAGGCTACCAGAGAAGCCCGCGGTGTGTGTTTGTGGTGTGTTCGTGGCTGTTGTTAATGAGACAAGCTGCCGTCGGCCCTCAGCTACTGGTAAATTGCAAATCAGGTGCTTTGAGTCGCAGCTCTGCTCGGCGCTAATAGAGTGTGTTCAGGGGCGGGTTCTGTTGTTGTTTGTGCTCAGCCTCCTCGCTGGTATTGACATGAAAATAAGAAGGCAGCCGACAGCGTTTTGGGTGCAGCTGCACATCTGAGAGCAGAGATTCAATAAAAGGTGAAGCCTCCTTGTGACGTTTTAAACAACTTTTAAAAGGATTTTTTTTCAGATGCATAAAATCCAGAGAGGGGAATAGTTTGTTTGTAAGGAAATCAAAATACTTTAAAGTTAATGTTTTAACTAATTTAAGATTTGTTTTTCAACCATCCAGGAATCCAAAATGTGTATTTCATGTGTGTCCACAGTGTGACCTTGCTGATCAGTTAGTGATCACATGTATTTTGCGGTCAAAGGAGCTGCTGTAAAATGGTGGATGAATGCATTTCATTTCCTCTAAATTCTTCACAATAAAAGTCCCCTGTTGTTATTGCTGCTTACTCTTCCTTCCAGTTTTAGTAAACTTGTTTTATTGTAGAATAGGTGCTGATAAATTCAGTGATGAACTCATTTAATTTCCTACAATTGCTTCACAATAAAAGTCCCCTTTAATTTGTTATTTTAAAAAACTTTTGTAAAATTAGGAAATGTAATGTTTTAATAATTGTTTTCTCAGTGATTTCATTGTTCCGTTTTCTCTGTATGTAGCTTAAAGACATTTATGCACATGCAGCCATTGATTGAGATTTACTCCGTTTTATGTCACATCCACCTTCCCTCTAAAAAATAAAGGTTAAGTGAATTATCCGCCGTGTGCTGCTGGAGAACATATCGACACGCCCTTTTTTCACATCCTGTCTCACCTTCTCTGAGTCTGCAGTGTCGTTACGTCAGCCAGACAAACTGCTCTGAGGTCTGCGCTCCATCAAACTCTTCCCACGTTTCGCCGCCGACCCTCAGGGACCCTTCACCGTCACCAGAGGGTCCGCCTGCCCGTTTCAATGACACGACTAATGTCGGCTAATCAGCGAGGCTAAGAGTTCAGCGCCGGCTCTACGGTTCTGGTTCTGACACCAGGTGGCTGTAATGGCCCATTAGAGCAGACGTAGTGTGGGGGAGTCAGACATGTGGGGGGTGAGAGTCACGATGTCGGGCGGGTCGCCGCTCTGAAGTGGGGGGGGGGAGTGGGCGTTCTGCTGACGTGCTTTGATCCATCCAGTGCTCCAACTCATTTATTTAACATTTATTCTTCCTGTCAGAGAGAAGAGACGTCTGCAACGATTTATACGAGTTCTTCTCCGAAGTGACGGTCTGCGTTTTGAAAAAAGTGTGATCCAGAACACATATTGCTTTAAAGCTCTTAATTTGAAAGGTCAGTCTGTGGGCTGAGTCCAAGATGTCTCTGTATGACATCATCCCTCCTTCTTGTCTCTTTCTACTTGAATTATCTGACGAAGGTCAAAACATATGATCTTACAAAGATCCTGAAAAATTAGATGTAGTGGATTTCAACACAATGACACCTGCTGGACTAGTTGATTCCTCGGAACAAGTTTTAAAATCTGTAAATATGGAAAGTATATCAAAATAAGTTTAGCACCAAAAAAGTACAGATCGTTTCTGCAAAACTATTTACACGAACTGATCTCATGCGAAGGCGTATGAATGGCAGGACATTTTAAACATAATTTGATAATGTATAATGTCGCTTTGTTTCACGGCCGCAGTTATGTTTGCAAAAAAACTGATTTTAACATTTAACGTCCAGCCATTGATTGAAGGAAATCTGAATGCTATAAAGGCTTTATAACAGAGCTAGATACATGTTGTTTTAATCTGCATGATTATGAAGGAAATATTTCATTTTGACCCATAATTTGGCTTTTGGGAAGTATATGAATGTTAAATATAAGAGGACCCAGGATTGAGCCCTGGGGAACTCCACACATCGTGTTAGTCTGCTCAGAAACGGGACTATGTTCCTGACTTGTTTGTGGCTAAAATATGATTTTTAGTACTTCAGTCTCAGAGGGAAAAGGTTAATACAGACACTTTCATTACAGCTTCATGTAAAACTGAACTTTCAATTCATTTTGCAGAAGCAGCTTTGTTGTTGACTGTTTGTCTACTGAGGTCAACAGGCTGTGATGTCGACATCTCTCTGCTCCATAATGACTCCTCTCACTCCTCACTCGCTCCCTTCCCTTTTCTCATTTCCTTCCCCGCCTTTATCTTGTCTCTTTTCCCAGCTCTCGCTTTTCCATCTAATTTCTCTCTACAGGTTTGTCAATCTTTTAACCTGCTTTTTGCTCCATTTTATCTCTTTCAATTATTCCCCTTTCTGTCTTATCTACCTCACCTCTCCTGCATTTGTCCCCATTTCCTATTTTTCTCTTTTTCCTCTGCCTCGTTCATCTTCTTCCATGTTCTCATCTCCCATCTTTTAGTTTTTTCCCCTCCTCTTGCCTGCAGTGTTATCTTTCTAGCATTGTTCCTTTTCATATTTTCATCATCTTTCCTTTCAATGTTCTCTCTCCCTCCTCTCCTTTCCCCAATGCAGCTGTTTCATCATCATTTTTTGTCTTCATTTTTGTTTTGAGTCTGCTTCTTCTGCCCCCTTTTCATTTCAGTTCATCATTTTCTTTCCTCATCTTTTCCTATGTACCTTTTCAATCAAAATTTTCTCTCACATTTTCTTTCCATTTACTCCCTGTCATCAGTCTCCCTTTCCTTTCCCCTCACTCCTTCCTTCACCTCTCCTGGTTACCATCTGCTCGGGGGTCTTTGGCCTTTTAATTATGGTCTGATTTCCCAAGGCTCCAGCAATACTGCCCCCCCACCCCCACCCTTCGCTGTCTACGGCGGCCTTGGCAAAGATGTTCATCTCGCTGAGAAATCAATGGCCGTGTCCCGACGGAGCTGAACAACTCCCAGATGTTTGATTCGACGTCAGACAGGAGTTGTCTTTTATTTTGGCGAGACCCGCCCAGACGTCCAGGCAGCCAGTCGGTAAAAAAACAGCAGAGTGAACTTGGACCGTGCTGGTTCCCTGTGGAGACCTCGGAGCTGTGTTCATTTCTGTGTTCGCTGCAGTGGTGAGCAGTCTGAGTCACATGATCCCTCAGTCTCTTCACACTGCAGGCAAATCCCAGTTTTCAATTAGAGCGTTTTTCAACCTAAAACCTCCGGAGTGTTTTTGTCTCTTCACACCAAAAACTTCAGGCTCTTTTAGCTCTTTTAGAGCTGAATGGCATGTCTCTATATGTATGTATTAGATATTTAAGGAGAAAAACACAAAAGGCAATCTCTCCCATTAAAGTGTTGACAAATTACAATATAACAGTTCATTTTGTGGCGGTAGATAATTGTTAGTCAGGTTAACAAAGGTAATCAGTAGATAACATTGATTTTAGGACGTCAAGGTTAAAGCAGCTCTTCAGACGTCTGGATTACACACAACCGTTGATTTTTAATTCACCCTGGTCTTAATTGAGACTGTGCTGATTCAGAACAGTTTACCAAGCTCTGCTGGAAAACACTCTTCTTTGACTCTAAAAAATATGTTTGTTACTTTACACCCATCTAACATTGTTGTTGTCAATCTGACTTCCTGACTGTGCATTTTGTAGCCTCAACATTCTTCCTGTAACAAATATTGTAGATGTAGTCATGAAGGGTATCAACGCTAAACCCATTTGTGTTTTTAGTGTTTTAACCCAAATTCCAAATCAGTGTAATCTGTCTCTCAGCAACAACATTCTAATATAAGCCCATTCAAAATCCCTGTTGGTCAAACAATGGCTCTCTACTCCCTCCGTAGTTATGGCAGGAGGAAAGGAGGAAGTCACTTTACTGTTATAAAGAATGATAAAGTCTGCAAAAGGAAGAGGATAGATTGGAGGGTTTGGTGCAAAAACACAGGACCTTCACCCAGGAAACCGCCGTTTGTGTCCCATGTGAAACAAAAAGTTAATATTGACTTATTTCTATTTAGGTATTTTTACTATATCAAGTACATAACTATAGCCATCTTAACTACTTACCAAATATACTTATCTTAACACAAACCACAAACTTTTCATAAACCAAACTAAGTTACTTCCTGTGAATTCAGAAGTTTGCCAGTTTGCATGTAAAGAGAGAACTTTTGAGTAGTTCCTTTTAATGAGTGGGTTCCTGTTTTCTGGTAGTGTCAATCAGCACCAACTCTGCAGGTGTTGTTCAGTTTTTTTTTGTAGTTTATTGCTACTCGTCTTCCTTCTTCTAATATTTATAATCTTGGCAAATGCAATCTTAACCCTAACCATACTGCACATTTGCATAATGAAGCAGTACATGTCTGTCACATGAATGACACTGAAATAAATACATTTATAAACGAGCTGCACTGTGTTTCACCCAAAACCAAAAGCGTATCTTATGATTATGCCTCATGAGGATAATGATGTGAGATTAATTCTAACGGTGCGTTCACAGGTTTATGATGCTGCAGGAGAGAATCTGTATCCACAGAAACAGACGGGGCGGAGGAAAATGTCCAGATTGAGAATTAGTTGACTGTCTGCTTTTTAATTCACAGGAGATCAGCCTGGATTTACGTGTTTAGACTTTATAAACACATACTGTCATCGCAGCGCCGGGTGTCATGGTAACAACAGCGGCAGACACAACTGTTGTGTCATTAGTATTATTTTTTTTCTGTTGCAAAGTAGCCCTGAAGCTTAGTTTAGCTGTTTGAGAGCCAAAAGAGAAGTAAATTGGCTTCTTACCTTTTTCAAACTAAAATAGCCTCATCAGATTAGACGGAAAATGTCTCATGAATCGAAGCCAAAAACGTGGATAAATTCTAAATGTTGAAAAAAATAAATGACACACAAGCATCCTCTCTGCTACTTTCAGGAGATGCTAAATCAGGCCATGGGACAACATTTGAGTAAAGCCGCCGTCACGCGTTAAATCAGGAGCGCCCTCCAGGAGTTATTTTGAATATTTTTCAAGTGCGAATGTGTGTTTGAGAAATCCAGTGTGGAGAGGGAGAGCAGTCAGCTGCTGCTGTGAAGCTCTGATGAAGGCTGAAATGTGTTGGCAGCTGTTTTCCTGATTTCCTCACACTTGACTTTAAACTTGCTTCCTCTTTCTGGTGACAAGGCGGGGGGGCCTGAACTCACTGAACACTTTCAGGTACACAGAGTTTCTTTTCTGGCCTCTTGGGGCTCATAAATCAAAGGAGCATGTTCACAACCATGCAGACGACACTACAAAGGAGCTGATGTCGGAGCACAGACTGTTATATTACACTCTATGCGGCCAAAAGTATGTGGACACGGACACATGGTTTGATGCTGCTCCCAAACAGCAGTGAGGTCCGACACTGATGCTGGTGGATCAGGTCTGGTCTTCATCCCAGTCAAGTTCTAACTCACCAAACTGGGAAAAAACGTTTCTTTATGGAGCCGCCTTAATGCACCATGCAAACGAAGTGTTGACACTTAAGACGGTTAAGCTTGCTTCCTAACTAAGGGGGCCAAACCCAACCTCCAAACTTGACCAATGTGATTGATAAGAAGTGTACATAGTCGTCGTGACCTCACCATTGGTTTATGGACGAACGTTTTGAGGCTTCAAGTTTGGCAATTTGGCCGTCGCCATCTTGGATTTTTGCATCTGATGAACAGGAAGTGACCATATAAGGACTGAGGAGGAGTGACGTAGAGACGCCGTATACGTCCCTGGTGTCGACCTGTCAATCAGTGTGTAGCCCCGCCCTAAAGCATCCCCTGCTTTATGGTCTGTTTGACTCTAAATGGAGCATCATTTACTAAATGAACATCATGCTGTATTGAAGAAGACTTGAAACTAGAGATTGAGACCATAAACTCATGTTTACAATGTTTACTGAGGGAATAAATCAAGAGAGAAGTAGAGTCATTTTCTCATAGACTTCTATACAACCAGAGGAGTCGCCCCCTGGTGGACAGGAGAGAGAATGCAGCTTTAAGACATGAAGCTTTGACTTCACTTTTCAGAACCCTAAGTTTGCCAGCTGCTATCAGGAATGTGCACTTTCTTTTCTTTGATTGGCAAAGCAAAGCCCTACCAGATGAACATCTAAATGTGTTGTATCAGTTGAGTGTCGGACGACCCGGTGTTGTTGTTGTTGTTTTACCAGCACCCACCCGTTATAAGAGTCCTAATTTTAATTACAGTTCTGATCTTTTTCAAGCTAAAAGCCAAACAAGTTGTGGTTCCAGCTCCTTAAGTGTGATGTTTTCCTGCTTTTCTGTGTTAAATGTCATTGAAATGAATCATCTTTGGGTGTCTTAGTAATAAAAATATTTATTAGGTACAGCGCTAGAGTTCCCACTTCAGCTCTATCTATTTTGTTTCACTGCATTTCAAGTAAATCCCGTCATTCTGAGCAGGAAATGTGCCGTTTGGTCTCTTACCTGCAGCAGGAACCTCTAACCCCCCCCTAAAGGAGGTACAGGTGTGCTGACCTACCTGCTGATCAGCTCCAGAGCAGGTGGTGAGTAGACCGAGGAGGAGGAGAGGTGTGGACGGACAGATGGAAAAGCTGGAGAGGAGGAAGGAGGGGGGAGTTATTTTTACATCCCCTGGATGTTGGTGTCTAATATATGGGTGGCTGGTGGCGCTCTAACAGCCAGAGTATGACTGAGCGAGGGGGGAGGTGGCAGGCAATAGATCAAACGCACCGTGATGAGCAGCATGCTGGGCAGGCTATCTCCCCCCACCCCTCCCCCTCCTCCATCATCCACAAGTCTTTCCCGGAGGTCATTTTGGTCCTGAGAAATAACGGCCGCAGAGAGAGCAGCACGTCCGCGTCCTAATTGTCTGTCGCTGCACTCCATTGGTCAAGAAAAATGCAACTTAATCAGCTTGTTCAACTCGGAGGCTCCCTGAAGAGCTGCTGCAGCCGCATGGAGACAGAGCTGAGGTTTTATTTTTACAGCAACAGAAAGACGTCACATGATGCTGGATGGAGCCCTCATACAGACAGGTTTAGTTTTTTCTAGATTGGTTTTCTCCCATGTCGTAGATAAAAGTCTTCAAAATGCTGGTTTCAAGTCTTCTTCAATACAGCATGATGTTCATTTAGTAAATGATGCTCCATTTAGAGTCAAACAGACCATAAAGCAGGGGATGCTTTAGGGCGGGGCTACTGTGATTGACAGGTCGACACCACGGCGTTGTCCGGTCTCGGAGTTGTCTGCGTTTTAGTCTTTAAACTTTAACTCTTTCTCAGTGTGTTTTCACTACATGAGAGTATTTGTAACATTTAATTCATGGCTGAGCTTCTGGTTGCAAAAAAAACCAAGATGGCAACGACCAAAACCCAGGATGTGTAAGACTGAAATATTTCAACTGTTGGACAGATTACCATTACCGTTCTGTTGTCAGACGTTCACGGTCTCCAGAGGATGCATCCTTCTGATCTTCTGACTTTTGCTTCTAGCGCCACCATCAGGTCGAACCTTTAATCTCTCCAATGCTTCTGTTTGTGACCAAATACCTGCAGAAGTAATCACCTTCCCATCAGCCTCGGCTGTACTTTGTTAGCACGCTAACACGCTTAACTGAGATGGTGAACGTGGCAAACGTTACCCGCTAACATGTTAGCATATTAGCATGCTGACATTTACCTCAAAGTGTCACTGCAGCAAAGTACAGCCTCACTGCAGGCTAGTGAATATGTAAATACTGCAGGATGTAGGATATGATTACTATAAAATTATTCTAGAAAATTAAATGGATTTGATGCAACAAAGGTTAAAATATACAAACTGCAGACGGTTAAATAGTTTAATTAAAATGTGATTTTTAAGCTCAAACAGACCAAATTACAAATAACAAAAAACTGTCTCACACGTTCGCTCGTTTCATGTGTCACAGTCAGAGCTCAGAGTGACTCCGACCTGTCGCCATGACGTCTCAAACCTTCATCTGAGACATCACACACACACACACACACACACACACACACACACACACACACACACACACACACACACATTGATACTCTTCTCATAAACTACCTGCTGAAGTGACTGAATAGCGTCTCGCTCAATAGGCTCTTAGTCACTTGTAATTGTGTGTGTGTGGAGCAGGAGGCTCAGTGGCAAGACGCTGACAGATAATCAATGTTGTGTGATTGGCTCGTGACCCGGCAGCTGCTGGCGGCACAGGCTCCTTCTCGTGACGACCAAGTTTAAAAAGGATCCTCGCTCGCTAGAAAATTGGTTCGAGGCTGAAGATCTTTTTATTTGTTGTGTGTGTGTGTGTGTGTGTGTGTGTGTGTGTGTGTGTGTGTGTGTGTGTGTGAGAGAGCTGAGTCAGTTGTTGACTTTGATGTTTGTCGTCGGATGAACGATGTTTCTCTCAAAGGTCAACTTTTCAGAAATCCACTTTGTTTTTGTTTCTTTATGAAGTTGAACTTTAATGTAAAGTGTAAATGGACTGTACTTGTATAGCACTTTTCTAGTCTTCCGACCACTCAAAGCACTCAAGGACACATCGACATGGACTGCTGGAGCCAGGGATCGAACCGCCGATCCTCTGATTGGGGGACGACCCTGCTCTCCACCTGCTCTCCACTGAGCCACAGCCGCAGAGTGAACTCTTTAATCCGTCACATGATCACTTTGATTATTGGAGATAAAACATGACGGTTCATGACGTGTTCAGGGTGTCTACTGAAGTCTCTTTAGTCATTCACTTAACCTTTATGTTGTGAGGAAGCAAAGCTGCAACAAAGTGTCACTGATTAACAATCAATAATCAATAATCTATCAATTTATCCAAACAAATATTAATCAATCACATAACACATGAGAATGCCATGAAATACGGTTGAAAGATACAGGAAAAGCCCTAGTAAGTTAACCTTGAGTTAAGAATATTTTACTACGCATAGAACATTTATTGCATTTATCTCTTTTAAAAAAAAATGTATAGGTCTATTTTTCATTTAATAAATTCAATAAATGTGTTTAAATGACATGATAATTAAAATAATCACTTGTTTTCTTTAAATATAGAAAAAGTAATAGATGAATATAAATAAAATTAATTGATTCCCTATTATAAATGTATGTCTGTATTTTACTTTTTTGTGTACAAAGTTTTATTAATATACTCATAAAATTCCTTTTTAAAAAGCTTATATTTTATTTTTAGAAAATAAAATAAATATTTTGAAGCAGGAAATATTGAAAAAAAAATTCACCAGTAAAATTTGTTTCAAAACTTTTTTTGGGTTGCATTTTTCAAATAAAATAAATTGTCGTTGGTTAAAATTCATGTATTCATTAATCCGTCCGGTTTGGTCCTCTGGTCCATATTTTACAACATGATCATTTCTTCCCCTGAAAGGCGCTCCCTCTCTCTGAACTTCAGGTTCCTCCGTCTCAAACGGACCACAGCTGGTTGAAGTCGGTCATGGAGGAAGTGGAGAAGAAATTTAAACTTTTCCCTGATGAGTCGGGAAAGTTTGAAAGTAAACGAATCCAAACTCCCGAACTTTTCTCTTTTAAAAACACTATTTCAGCCTGTGACTCGTAATCCTCTGCTGCTGGATGAAGCTGCTGATTATTCTCATTTTAAGAGCTCGTGTCCATCGAGTCTGAGGATTGGATGTAAATGTGGGAAATACAAGAAGGATTTCTGGATTTGTCCTCTTGAGATGGAGCTGGTCTGAGGTTCTTACGTAGACGGATGGATGCTAAGTGTTTATAATTGTTAAATGTTCCTCTTTTAATATAAGACGAGTATTTAAAAATGTCATAAAGGCTCGTTGAGGAGATCGTCCTCCTCTGGATGAAGAAAACTGTTTCTCAGGGTTTTAAAAAATGTGTTCCTCGTCTGAGTCTGAACTTTTTGGCTTGTTGACAGAATGAGGTCAGACAACTGGAATGACTATAAATATTTCATATATTGTATTCGGAGGTTAACGTGACTCAACGTGGACTTCAGTTCAGTTTTAGAATTCATTAAAAACCTGAAGGATTTGTTTTCTGACAGACAAAGCACGAATCATCTGAATACTCTCTGTTATGATATTTACACTGATATGAAATATTCAAATACAGATACTGGAAATATACTACTGCGACATTTTTGACACATTTTCTAAAAATACGGCCAGACAGATTTGTCTTTTGGGGGATTCTCAGCTAGAAGTTGTGTTCTCTGAAAAAAACTCCTTTGTTCAGATTTCTTGGACAAAGAAATTGGATCAAAAATTCTGAACTAGAATAAAAATATTCTCAACAATATTTTAGAAAGTTTAAATATTTTGGTTGACTGCTGTAAAATTGTTGTTGCAAAGCAAGACAATTCAACTAAAAACATTATTTTTAATGCGCTGGTCCATTTTGAGATTTGGTCAAATTATTTTCCATAACATGTCCAAGAAAACATCCAAAATACACAGTTTATTTTACTACTTTGTTTATTTGAGTCTGTAGTTTTCCCCTAAATTCACCAAAAGTTACCACAAGATAAGAAAATAATTCATAATAAATGAAGAACCAGTAGGGCTCATCATTTACAGTTTCTACAGGGTTAAAGGTTTGTGATCGAACCATTCAAAGTTGGCCCCTCGTCACTTTGTTCAATGACACCAGAGGCCACGCCCCCTAATCACGGTCACCAACCCCAGATTCTCTCGTTTTGGTTCCAGCTTTGTCCGCTTGGCGTTGCTATATTTGCAGTCGGGCGTTTTCAGCGTGTGTTCACCATTTTCATAGCTTCCGCTTTGATGCACGCTCACAATCTGACGCCTCAGTGCTACGTTTTTACGGATATTGACGTCCAGAAACGTCCAGAAACGTCCAGAACACAGCAACATGAAAAGTGAAGAGAAGATCCAGGCAGATTATTTCTGTCTATACATTGATTTTAAAGCACAAGTACACAAACACAATGCACTACTTTACTGCAGTAACACCGGCTGTCACCTGCTTTATAAAACATGCTGATAGAAACGAGTTAGAAACATATAAATGGAAGTGATTTGCCAGGATGAATCAACAGGAAGTTGCTGCTGCTGCTCTGACCTGAGCTGCTCACCTGAGTGTATTTTAAGCAGCGGGTGGGGGAGGGGGCTGATCCGTGCTGATGGCGGCGTGTGCCGAGGCGGCGATGCTAATGCAGTCGTCTGCAGGGTAGAATCCCACGCTGACTGTTTGTTCTGTCGTCTCCCCCCCACAGACACAAAGCAGCGAAGGTACTCGAATACACAAACAGCTTTTGGTTTGTCGTTTGCGTCAACAGCTGCTCCCGGGGGTCTTTAGCAGCGGCGGCGGCGAGGACGTGTTGTGATGACGTTGGAAGGAGTAGTGGAGGCGGTGCTGATAGGGAGCCGATGTGGCATCTGGATCCCACCGGGCGGCTCCAGCTATAAATGTCTGCGCTCACGGCGCCGTCAGACGTTCTGGGTTAGAGCCTCCAGCAGACAGCACAGACCTGCTGCTCACTTTGCTACTCGCTGGAATGTAACACCACTCTGCTGGAAATACAACCTCCATCTTTATGTAAAAACCTGTGTTTTTACCCTCATCGAGACATCGTTTACCATTTTAGTGGTGATTGAAGTTTGAGGTTTCCATTGTCTGCTGTTGTGTTGTTTCAAAACCCAGGCAGCAACTTTGTAGTATGAAAAGTGAAGTCAAAGCTTCCTGTGTTAAAGCTGCATTCTCTCTCCTGTCCACCAGGGGGCGACTCCTCTGGTTGTATAGAAGTCTATGAGAAAATGACTCTACTTCTCTCTTGATTTATTCCCTCAGTAAACATTGTAAACATGAGTTTATGGTCTCAATCTCTAGTTTCAAGTCTTCTTCAATACAGCATGATGTTCATTTAGTAAATGATGCTCCATTTAGAGTCAAACAGACCATAAAGCAGGGGATGCTTTAGGGCGGGGCTACACACTGATTGACAGGTCTCTACTACGGCATTGTCGTTGCCGTAGTAGAGATTTTTAGTAGTTGTTTATGTTTTTGTCTTCATTTAATGGTAATTTTGGGTCGCCTGCAATGTGTCATCAGCATACGGTTGTACTTAGCTCCACCCTCTTTTGTCACTTCTGGTTCCCACAAAAAAAATGGCAACGACCAAAAACCAAGATGGTTTGTAAGCTTCACTGTATCGTAGCTTTAAAATGCGCTGAGATTATTCCTGCCTTCACAGAATAGTTCTTTCTTCGGAGAATAGCAGCTCAAACCGTTCTCTTTCCTTTTTGTGTTTTTTGGTGAGTTTTTTTGTGCAGCGTCTCTCATCTTTGTGAGACTCCTGAGTGCAGAGTCAGAGCTCCAGCTGTCGTCATGGTTGCATCATGAGCGGCGTTGACAACAAAGAGGTCGCCGTGGCGTTGACGAGTTCCTTGTCTTTTCTCGGCGACCACTCTTTTTGTGTTTCAAGGACCTGGAGTCGGGCGGCGTCTCGACTTGCCGACCGCTGGTTCCTTCTGGAGAATTATGGGTCTAATTTACAGACGCTGGCAGATCACCTCGGGGAGTTGTTTTTTTTTTTTTTTTTTAGGGGTGGACAATTCTTTGAAGTGCTCCATATTGGCATTTCATAAATAAACATAAGGCTGCATGTTTGGAGAGCAGGAGGCCTGGTGTGTGTGTGTGTGTGTGTGTGTGTGTGTGTGTGTGTGTGTGTGTGTGTGTGTGTGTGTGTGTGTGTGTGTGTGTGTGTGTGTGTGTGTGAATGCAATAGTTTATGAGAAGAGTATCAATGTATGTGTGTGTGTGTGTGTGTGTGTGTGTGTGTGTGTGTGTGTGTGTGTGTGTGTGTGTGTGTGTGTGTGTGTGTGTGTGACCGTGAATGTTTCATCTTCATTTAAAAAGCGCTGCTGAAATCATTCTGTGGCAGGATGGGGAAGCTTTTATCTCGACTCTTTGATCTCCATTTAATTAATTAAAGAATAATAATAAAAAAAAGAAACATCTCAAAATGGATTAGATATGGTCAGGGGTCACAGGAAGCTCAGGATGGCTCATCATCCCCAAAACTAATTGTGCGGTGAAGGAAATTACACTTGAAGAAAAATGTACCAAAGCGTGCGGTCCAGCAGAGCGGAGGATCGCAGAACAGAAGAAGGAGAAGAAGACAATATTGAAATGACGTCCGTCCTCTGGTGGCGTGATGTGTCTCATGCAGGTGACTTACTGTACGCATCCATCTGCAAAGGTGTCCAAAATAATTTGAATTAATTTCAGCTCGCCGCCTTCTCCCTCCTCCCCCTCACCTGACCTCAGCCGACCTCACCCGCCTCCACGCCATCCCGAGATAATGAAAAAGTATATGCTGTGCACGAGGCCCCTGAAATCAGATTCACGGGCTCCTCTCTTCAGCGTGGAAGGCCGGCGGCTGCCGTCGCTCTGCATGATCATAAATATTAAAAAGGCGGCGAGGATCGACACGGAGCCGGCGTTCGCCTCGACAAGGTCACGGCGAGCGAGGAGGCAGGTTTGATTACTGAGGAGTGGTCTCATTGTGTTGGAGGGCGTGAGTCTTCAGGGGAAACGACAGCTGATCCTGGATCACCGGCAGAAACAAAACACTTCAATTCCCTTCAGATGGAAACACAGACTGATCATATGTTACAGTAGATGACATCAGTTCAGCAGCAATCACTTTGAAATACTTTAAATTAAACTAATATTAAATATTTAGCTCTCTGGTGTCACTTTGTCATTTTTTATAATCATTTTCTCATCTTTAAACTTGAGCTTTTGTCACAAACCCTGAGGAAGAGAAAAGTTAACATAGTGGCCAAATGGTAGTATTACAACGTCCTGGTCCGTCACATGACGCCATGTGACCCCAAAAAGACTTTCCCCATAGACTTACATTGGGAAATAGAGATGTTTTATTTATTTTTATTTAAACGCATGAATAGTCAGCTAAGTTATTTACTTTTCTTTGTTCATTTGAACAAAAACAAGGCCGGAAAGTCGCTGGGAGGCGGGGCTAAAGATGATGCTGTTACACAATACTTTTTATGCTATACTTTTGGATTACTATGACACCAAATACAAATAAAGACATGAGAAAAGAAATGTAGACATGAAGCCTGTTATTTTAAAGTCAGCAGTGATGTTTTTCAGCGTTATTACATGGAACTTTTATCTGGATTAACTCGTAGCTGCTGCACTGATTTCTTCACCAGTTCGTACCTGTGAGTGATTAAGATTAAAAGTTGAAGGAGAAGAAGTATTCTTTCCTCTATTGTCATATTGTTACATGTCGTAGCGGGAAGAGAAAAACGTGTGTGAATATATTCTGGTTTGTTTTGTTCAGTAAGGAAATAAAATATATATAATATATATAAATGGAAGTACGTCCGCCTGCAACTTTAATTATATGTATTTACGTGGTGCGTTACTTTAGTTAGGTGTGCTTTTCACACCTCTAACACATTTTCACAGCTGGAAGTCTAATTAGCTTGTGATGCTGTTCCTGTTTCTGCTTCACATATGAAATAATAGTTGCATTTCCAACAATGAAAGTACTTTTCGTGGGAGGCCAGAGTTAAAATGCTGATAATAATCCCTATTTATTCTGAACGTATCATTAATCCGATCATGCTGGTTGGAACACAGTTACCTTTTTTTCCGTGTATTCACGTAAAGCCGCTCCATGTTTTTCTATTAATCCCCAAGCCTTCCGACTGTTTCCAGCCAAACTCACATGATTTCTCCAGATTGAACAGCAGTGACAGCGGTGTTGGTTTACTTTCCAGCAGACAGTAAATTGTCTCCTGTAATGGACGGTGAAGCCGACCATCCATCTCTGCCTGTCTTTCTCCTGTGACTCGAAAAAAACAGAGTAAAGTGGAGTTTTGCTGCCAGCTTTCATTTAAAAACAGATCCTGGACTTGGAGTCCGTCGATTCGCTTCCAAACCTCGTCTGTCTCCGAGTTTCAACAGCAGACCTCGGTGGAAACGGGGATATTGCGTCTCATTTAGTGGCGCTCCCCGTTAAGGAGCCGGAGCGTAATCATACAACGACCGCTCGTACCCGATCGATGCAGCACGAGAGCGTGACGGCCTTCAGCCTCCACGCTCCGCACTCCAGACCAGCTCATCCGTGTTATGTGAAGATCAATGAATCTGCCGAGGAATTCATTCTTTAAATGGAGGATTTTTTAACCGCCGGTTGGTGTCGGTTGTCAATGACGATGACGCAGAGCAGCGAGGTCGCCGAGCAGCGAGGTCGCCGCCGTGCGTCTCAGTGAAAACAGGAATGAAAAGGTTTGAATTGAGCTTCGGCCCAAACCTTCTAATTGGATGTTTCCACCAACAGGCATGTGCTGGTGGCCATCGTTATTCTTTTGTATCCCTGGAGTCCTCTTCAAACCATCACGCTGCTCACTCAACACTGCAGATACCTGCTGTGTGAAGAAATCATCAGATACCAGTTTGTTTAGTTTCCTCTTTAACTGCTGGAGCTTCCTGTGAGCAGGAACCAGCATTCATAGCGATGGCTACTAAAAAAATGAGTAGATATCCCAAGAAATGATTTAGTATGTTATTTGCGTAATCTTGAACGAGGAAGTATAAAGACCGCTAAAGCAGACCCAGGGTGAGTGGGAGTGGAGATGCATGGGTCCAACCAACCCCGTATGGAAAGGGAAGTCAATGTTCATGTGTTTGTCACGTAACTTGCGTAATTCAGTAAAGACACTTTATTTTAAACCCAAATGATGATCTTTTCCTAAACCTTAATGAGAAGTTGTATGCATGTAAAGAGCTTTCATTTCCCTGTTTCGTTCATTGTGAGCCGTTATCAGTCAAACACTAAACAACAGGAGGATTCAGATCTCTGTTTTCAAAAATGTTTTTCTCATTTACAACATCTTCATGTCTGTTCTCATGTGGGATTTCTTAGCTAAAGTGATTAGCTTACTCAAAGCAGTTCTATCATTTTGATTAAAGGTTTAACTCCAACACTGTATTTTAAGAAGATAGTAATCATTACAACACTAATCTCATGTGAGTCGAACGCTGTAATTTTAGCTGTAATTTGTTTCTTGGTTCACCATTTATTTTCTGTCTTTGTCCCAGTTTCTGGGCTGCACGGTGGTGTAGTGGTTAGCACTGTTGCCTCACAGCAAGAGGGGCCCGGGTTCAATTCCCGGGCTGGACAACCTTCTGTGTGGAGTTTGCATGTTCTCCCTGTGAGTGGTTGTCTGTCTCTATATGTCAGCCCTGTGACAGGCTGGCGACCTGTCCAGGTGAACCCTGCCTTCACCCATTGACAGCTGAGATCGGCTCCAGCACCCCTGCGACCCTTAACTGGATAAGCAGGTTACGGAAAATGAATGGATGGATGGATGTCCCAGTTTCTCATGATGATTTATGTCTTTTTTTCTTTCAGTTGTGAAAAACAGAGGCTGTAATTTGTAACAAATATTGCTAGATTTTAAAAGCAGCACGTTGCCTGATGCTTTCAGTGGATGTGTTTTATTAAAAGCAGCCGTTGGAGGTTATCTGATGAATTACATGATTGCAGATGATCTGAGCCTCCCAGATGGGGGTTGGGACCCTTCACCTGCGCTGCATTAGTGCCGCAGTGTACCTGTAAACAGACTAATGAAATGGATCAGCAACGAAAAACATGATCCATGTCCTCCAGGCAGCCATATCATACATAACATTATTCCACTTGACTGACACTGTGTCTTAATCAGAGCGTAAGCGTGCGTTACGGATCCGTGTCGAGGCTGAAGGAAAGCCAGGCTTCCTGCAGAGGACTGAACGGCTGACGGCTGCGGTCACAACATGACAAAAGAGCTCTGAGCCGATGTGACTCCTTCACTCAGAGGAGCTCAAGGTCGAATCGCTCCGAGAGGGAAAGAGAAAAGAGATGAAAAGGAATTAAAGCGGCCTACTGGTCTGTTTCTCTGCGAGTGTTTGTTCTGAGACAATCCAGCCCTGAGGTGGGTTTTCTTCTTAAAATGAGTATGTCTTAAGAAAGCCTGGTTGTTGGAGCTAATTAGCTGTACATTATTCATAATTACATTTTTTATTCAGTTTCAGAAATGAAGGCCGAATGAACTACTTGAAATATCATGAAACCATATCTGAAAATATCTGCTGTTTGTGAAGGCCAAAATGACTGTGACTCATGGTGGTGGATTTATGGGTCAACAAAACACAGGACCTTCACCCAGGAGACCACTGTTTGTGTCCCATGTGATACTAAAAGCAAACGTTGAACTTACGCTTGTTACGTAGCATTGTTATGCTAATTACGGAATGTTACGTTACGTTAAGGCGGTTGTTATCAATACACAGTTACATTTCACTGTCACATCGTGTTGTTAAAGTTTCATTCGTTTACGCTGTCATGTTATGCTGTCTTGTTACGCTGTTGCAATACGCTATGATGTTGTGTAAAGTTGTTGCGTTACGTTGTTGCGTTGTTGCGTTACGTTGTTGCGTTACGTTGTTGCGTTGCACTGCTGCTGAGTTGCACTGTTACGTTATGCTAGTGTTTTGTTCGATGATGTTTTACGTAGTTGTGATGCGTTGATGCGTCAGCTGTTGCGTTATGTTGATGCGTTAACGTGATGCAATATCTTGATGTGCTTTGTTTATGCGTTATGGTGATACGTTACATTTTTGTGTTACATTGTTGCGTTATTAATCGAAAACAGACCATAATGTTTTTTATAACCTTAACTAAGTCGTTTTGTTGCCTAAACCCAACCAACCTTTTCACAACATTTATCATGTTGCATTGTGCGTTTTTGGCAACCATGATAAGAAGCTGATATGAAACATGTTTATGAAACATTTTTTGGTTCAAAAACATCCAGAGTCAACATATCCCGTAGTTTGCAGGAAAGTATTATACAAGTATTTTTTCTGCCGACTGTGTTTCCAGTCAGATTTCCCTCTTTGGCCCCGCCCCCTGTTGACAGTCTTTGAGCAGTGTAGTTATGTGTTGGTGGTCGTTTAGGTTCTCAGGATTCAGCTGAGTTGAGTGAAACATCCAACTCATTACATTACAGTCATGTAGCAGACGCTTTTATCCAAAGCGACTTACAGGAAGTGTATTCAACATAGGTATTCAAGAGAACTACTAGTCACCAGAAGTCATAAGTGCATCTCCTTTCTTAAACAAGCATCTTAAAGCATAAACCAGAGCAAAAGTATAGTGCAGAGGCAAATTACTACGAATACAATAAGTGCTACAAACTAATACAAATACAATAAGTGCTACGAACTGATCCGAATACAATAAGTGCTACGAGGAAGGCTCAGGGTAGTACTTCTTGAGGTGAGTTTAAAGATGGGCAGTGAGTTCATTCCTCCACTGAGGGGTCAGGACAGAAAGAAGCTGTGACCGGGTGGATCGGCTGCAGGGACCTCTGAGCGACGGGGCAACCAGTCACCCCGAGGCAGCAGAGCGGAGTGGTGGGGGGGGGTGTAGGGCTTCATGGCCTGGAGATAGGAAGGAGCTGTTCCTCTCACTGCCCTGTAGGCTAGCACCAGAGTCTGGAACTGGATGCGAGCTCTCATGCTGCTGTTTCTGTGATGATTGATTAAGAGGTAAAATAAAAAGCTGAAATATAAAAATGTACTTTTACCCCCAAAGAGATGAAGCAGAGGAGATGATGAGTTGGAGGATTTCTTCATAGCTTACAGCAACTCTGCTATTTCAACACGGTGTGTGCTGATTTCATTACAGCTGCAGGAGCAAGCTGATCAATACCTCACTGATCAATATGTTGATGTTCAAAAGCTAATAATTTTAGTGGTAATGTTTTTTTATGAAAACTATTGATTATTTTTTAATGCAAGGTTTTCAGAGATAAAAACAAACCCATGTGATGGAGAAAAAGTCCCAGAGGTCCAACACGATGACTTCCTCCTGCAGTCCAGTGTTCTGAAAAATGACATCTGGGATCAATACTTTTTCACTTTGTTATTATTTTAGATTTTTAGATATCTTAACCCAAGGCCTGCTGAATATTCTATATTTCAATACAAATAGTTATTGTGAGTATGAAGAGGTTCATAAGAGTGTGGATTGTATTCTATAGAAAGTCAGAATGTGAATTTGTAAAGTGCTCTGTTCAAGGACACAGCAGTGGCGTTGGACATATGGGACAGCTTTATTTACACACTGTGTAATTACTTTATATATTTCCACCGTTCCTCTGAGACATTAACACTTTTTTCTCTTGCTGAAGGACAGTTTGACTTTGACATCTGCAGAGTTCAAATCAACAACTACACCTCGAATAAAGATATGCAACCTGATTTAAAATGAGATATAATCTTTTTTTTAATTAAAATATGGCATGATATTTTGATGTAAAGTGACATTCATGCCTAGTAAGAGGCATATGACTATAATGAACCGATTTCCTCCATTTTCCCCACAAATTTCACTGCTTCTTCACCATAGACATTATTCTACACAGTGTTTTTCCACATTACTTGTTCAAGGAAACATGTGATGCTCTTTTTAAAGTTCATAGTTGTATTTGGGGTTTCTATCAGAACATGTTTACAGTCTTTCATGATCAAAACACACATTATTCTTCTCATACGGTCTTTCTAAATAAACCTGTGATCACCCTCAGTCTGAAACGCTCCGTTTTAGCGCCTGTCTCTTTAAGAGCCCCTCCTTTTAAAAAGCCCAGTCTGCTCTGATTGGCTTGTTGAATCACATGTTTTCTGATGTAGGCAGCCCATAATACACCTTGTGGTCTTATTTCACATTTTGTAGGTTGGTAGGGACTCCAGATACCCAAACATATGTACAAAAACTGTGAGGAAATATGTTTCCGTCTGAACAGAATTGTTCCATTTTGTTTTATGGGAATGTCATTTTTCATTCACTCAGCCTGGGCCTTCTATTATAAATGAAGGATTTAGTAGGACATCCTTATAAGTCTCTTTACTACGGGTGACCACAAAGATTATTTATATTTTATATGTATTGATTGTTCAAACTACTCATTCTGGACATTTTTATTCCAATGTATCAACATCTCAAATGTGTTTCAAGTCAAGGTTGTCATATTAAAACGTATTATTTTATTAATCTGGTTTGCAGATTTAAGCTCAATAAAAAAAACAACTATGCTTCTTGTTTCAAAGCTGCTCTCATGGTGAACCCCACATGTCTATGCTAAGCCTGCAGTACAGTGCAGCGTCTCCGCCTGTGAGAACGCCATGGAAACGGGCAGAATGAGCTTTATTCTGAAGGTTAATCCTCCACATACACTGAGCCCGGTGTCCTGCAGGAGGACTGAACCTCTGGAAACCTCTGGAAACCTCTGGAAACCTGCAGGGTCTCACTGAGGTGATTTTATTTAACATGGCCCTGACACATTGTGATGTTTTTGATATAATTGGACTCTGAGATCCTGCTATTTGTAAATTTACATTTATTTAATCTGTACAAGAGAGATAATTGTCTGGATGGTTTCCTGTTCTCATTTATTAAGGGTCAATGCAGGACAAAACACATCTAGACTAAGACTAAGGGGTGTAATGGGTTCATTATGTTCCTCGGTTTTACGGTCACGGTTTGGTACAATAGAGAAAACAAAGAAAATAAGGTTATTTAAATAATTCTTTACATGCAACATTTGCACATTGGCTGTAATTCTTACTTAAACAGTTGGGACAATAATAAAAATAAATAATGAATAAATAAAGACACAAACAATTAACAGAAATGTCTGTAGTGTTATGTCAATGTAACCCAATTGCCAGTCGAACAATGTCGGCTTTTTTATCCGGGCTAAACCACCTAGCATGCTACAGAGTGAGCAGTGAAATAACGGTCCACTAGCGAGACTTTGTGGGTAAAAACAGGTCGCATTGAAACCAAACCTCACGATTCAATACGAAAACCTGTTCCGTTACACACCTCATCAAGACTCCAGAGTAGAAATATTCATATGTTACTATGTTACTTCAACAGCTGTTACTGAAGATGTGCCATTGTTATCTAAATACTGGATGCATCACATAGAAATGGAAATGTTGAAAATCTGCAGACTAAAGGCCTTCACACACCGGGGCGAGACAGATTAACCAAATGAAAATGCAAAGCAACCGCTTATATTTCTTATCAAAGTTATTAACACCAGCGGCGTTGTGGATTTGTGACAGTTGCAACACTTTCTATAAAAGGTTGGAATAGATTTCTGCAGACAGAGGACCTTCTACCAGGATGCTATTGATCTTATGGCCTAAGCCACTCTGAGCTATTTTATTGAGTTTCCTTTTAGTGAAACGCTCCGAGTTTCACTAAAGTTCCCTCTGGTAAACAGTAAGGCAGAGAATATGTCCAGGGCTTTTATTGTGAAAGGTAAGAAGAGAAGGAGTGAATCTGGTCTGTTCTGTCTCTGTTAAGGTTTAAAGGAGTAATAAAGGTTTCTGTCTTGGTTTGAACTACGGAGCCTCGTTCTGTGTGAAAGTATTCATGACAAAAACTATTTTAAAGGCCATAATTCTGAGTTAACGCTTGACAGTCAGATTCACAAATCTATAAAAGAAATGGCGTTTGTGAAAAACAGCCATCGTGGTTTCCTCAGTGAAACCAGTTGGTCCCACCACTGTTACTGCTACGCTTTACACACTGTGAATTATGCAGCCATAGGCCTTTTTTTAAATTAGAAGTGTACAGTTCTTATTTCTGTGGGTCGGATTGTTAGATAAGCTGCTGATGAAGAACGGATTCTGACTTTGATCTCTGAAAAAAGATCCACAGTGAAGTGACTGTGACGAGGGCGGCTGCAGAGTTACAGCCAGCTGTTCTTACAGAAGCTGTTTTTAGAAACTCTAGATTACTGGCAGCTACGCGTTTGTATTCATTAAAAAATAATAACAAAAATCAAACCAGTTCTGCTTCATGTCTTTGTGACATGAAGGCGTTTACGTGTGTTTGGTCTGTTCTGCGTTGGACGTTCTCTCTGGTGGTTTAACATCAGGAGTATTCTCTTCATGTCTGTTTGGAGAATGTAGTTTGTCGTGTTGGAACCCTGAACCCACGCTGGAAGCTCTGTGAGGCTGTGAGGATCGTTGCACACCAGGAAACAGAATGTTCCACTTGTGGGAAAAGAATTGGTACCAGAGGGAACGCTGTGTTGTTTACAGCCCAACTGATTTTGTCAGGATGTGATTGGCCGGCTCGAGCTTGTTATGTTACAAATGCTGAAGCTCTATGTTTTTCTCACAGGAAACATAGTTTCTGCTTGTTAACATGTACACAGTCTCCTTTCAAAATAAAATCCCACTGTAGTTCTACATACGGAGCTTTTCAGGTTTATAAAAGAATCTTATATTTCTTCAATCTGTACAACAGAAATAATTGTCGGGTTGGTTTCCTGTTCCCCGTACACTAAGGTAAATGAAGGACAAATCAACAGTAGGGATGTAATGGGACACGGAATTCACATTTCATTATGTACCGTGGCTTTTGGGTCACAGTTTGGTAGAAATAGAGAAAAGAAAGTTGTTTGTAACGGAAATTCTTAACATACCGCATTTGTTCATTGGCCATCGTTTTCTATAGTTAAGGCTCACAAATACTGGCAGATTGTCAAAGAAAGATAAATAAATAACACAAATAAATGATAGAAATGTCTGTAATGTAATGTGAATATAACTCAGTTCTCTCCCATCAATGAAGTATTTCTTATTCTGCAAAATTCCATCATAAGATTCTGACCTGCTGATTATTCCTGAACTGAAGTCATTGACTGTATATAGGAAGTGGACGTTGTCATGGTGACAACACTCATTGGTTTGTCGAATGATGTTTTGAAGCCTAGAGTTCGGTGATTTTGCTACCGCCATCTTGGCTTTTTTGCAACTAATGAATGTCAGTAATCATGTTTGGAATGTGGAGGAATGACGTAGTGACGCCATATACAGCTTTAGTAGAGACCTGTCAATCAGTGTGTAGCCCCGCCCTAAAGCATCCCCTGCTTTATGGTCTGTTTGACTCTAAATGGAGCATCATTTACTAAATGAACATCATGCTGTATTGAAGAAGACTTGAAACTAGAGATTGAGACCATAAACTCATGTTTACAATGTTTACTGAGGGAATAAATCAAGAGAGAAGTAGAGTCATTTTCTCATAGACTTCTATACAACCAGAGGAGTCGCCCCCTGGTGGACAGGAGAGAGAATGCAGCTTTAAGACACTTCCACCTCGGCTTCACTCGGCAGAGGTCACCCCTGGATGCAGTTGTTGCTCCTTGTTAACCCGGCTAACTTAACCCTAATGAGTGTGTAAGGTAAACTAAAGTTCTAATGACATCAGGCGCTCTACCACTCTGTGTAAAAAATAAATCATCTCGAGGCGTCCAGGTCACTGGGTACCATTACAAAAAGCCACCCAAGGCTGCTTAAACATTCTTGTCTCAGGTATCAAAGGAATCAATTTCCCATCATAACAACACCAGTAACAACGAAGAAATCCAACACTAAAGTCCACTGGATTTGCTGGTGTTGTCCAGTTTACATGTTCTTGTTGCTAGGGTGGAGGTGGGAGAGAATTCCTTCTTTGTTTTTTGTCGAGGTGATGGACAGCTGGCTGAGAGGGAGGAAAAGAAGAAGAGTGTTAGCTGAGAGGATGAGGAGAGGAAGGGATGAAGGAACCAGTGGAAGTAACAGAAAGAAAGCCTGGAGAGCGTCCAGCAGAGCGGATGAGGAGAGAAGCTAACGGATATCAGGCGTGAGAGGACAAGGACGAGAGAGCGAGATAGAGAGCAGAAGGCGAGACGGGGGGAAAGCGGGCGATAACGAGGAGAACTATTTAAATGTCAGGTTCCCTCAGGTAACTAACGCTGTGAAATGACCTCAGTTTCCACACAATAAAGTCCAGCAGAGTGATAGCGGATTATAAATACACTGTGAGGCTCCACACTCTGAGCTGCTGGTTTTATATCCACAGGCTGCTCTTTGTGACCCACATACTCAACAGGGTTCTCTGTCTTTGTGGGGTTTCAGGTGGAGGTGGTCATTCACCGCTTTGGGCATCAAACCTGTGGCTTTTTAGGTCGGCCATCATGTTTATATATATTTTTGTGGCTATTAAATATACATTTCATACTGGCCTGAATATAAGATTATGGGTTATTTCAACGTATCCTCATACAATATGAAATCTCGTGCGTTTTCCTTCAACATTCAGCAACACGTGTCGATTTCTACTCGTAACATCAATAAAAAATTAAAAATAAAAATAAACTTCCTTAGGTTAAGGCAACAAACACTAATAAAAACTAATCATTTTTTAACTTTTAAATGTTAATGCCGTGTTTCAAAGTGGTAAAGCTGCGACTGTTGTCCCAGAGAAAATCTTTTTTCTTTGAAACGTAATTGAGACTGTGCAGTTTAGTTGCATGTGACGGCCTAGGCGCAGTGGAGAGCAAGGTAGTTCTCCAATCAGAGGATCGGCGGTTCAATACCCGGCTTCGGCAGTCCATGTCGATGTGTCCTTGGGCAAGACACTTAACCCCAAGTTGCTCCTGAAGGCCATCGGTGTGGACTGGATGATGAATGTTAGTTAGAGTCTGATGGGCAGGAGGCACCTTGCATGGTAGCCTGTCATCAGTGTGTGAATGATATGTACTGATATGTACTGATATGTACTGATATGTACTGATATGTAATATAAGCTTTGAGCTACTGACTGTAAGTCGCTCTGGATAAAAGCGTCTGCTAAATGACTGTAATGTAATGTAGGAAAAAGAGTTTGTATAGACTGAGCCACAGCAACATATCCTCATACAACGCTTCATTTTATATCTTACAAAAAAGTTATTCCTAATTTCTTTGTGCATTTTCATACAATTGTCCAGCAGCAAATGTCAATTTCTGCTCGTTACATGAATACACTCTTTTCAAAATAAACTTCAGTCTCCACAGGAAACAACTCAGTTAGGTTTAGGTCACAAAAACAGAGGAGCAGAAAGGGACTCACAGCAGCAGGTGTCCTCTTTGAATGGAGCTAGCCAGGGTACAGATTGAGTTTGTAACTTTAAAAACCTCTGTTGCATTGTGGGTTTGATGGATTTTGATAATTTGTCCAGTATTCCCTCTCGATGTCTGAGCTCGTCTCAGCCCAGCCAGCCTACGAAGGAAGCTCGTTATCCACAGCTTTGCCTTCCAGTTCAGCTCCCTCTTCACCAAACCAGCCGAGCCACCTGACCGTCTCACGCTCCATTTCACCCTCACTGGAGAGCAAGACCTCCAGGTACTTGAACTTCCTCCCGTGGGGAAGTAACTCGATCTCAATCAGGATGGATCGACCAACCGTCCCCGGTGGAGAACCGTGGCCTCAGACTTTGAGATTCTGACTTTGTTCAGGGGAAAGTAATATTTGATTGTTTGTAATTGGACTGTTTTGGCATAGTTTGGACCGTCAACACAAGGGTTTTATTCATGATAGTTTAAACGGTTCGAACTCTATATGTCTTTGTCAGATCGGCCCCACAGACCACAACATGTTATCCAACTGTAACAATGAGATACTGCACAGCTGGTGTGGAGCGGTGGAGTATTATGGTACAGCTACTGTTGGACATCTTCTGATTGTGGCTGTGAGGATGCTTCTAAAAACCCCAAAAGGTTTTAAGTGGAACCAATTATATCTTTGAGTTTTCCCAATCAGTTTTCAGCCTGATGTTATTATTCTAGACAGTCTCTGGTTTCTAGTTTTATTCATTTTCTGTGCTGTGAAAATCGTTTTATTTAGATGTGTCACTCACACGATTCTCTAAACTCTCTTTGGCGATGTGTTCAAGGTCAGTTTAACATGTGAGCGCTCATCGTCAGCTGCTTAAAAAAAAAGGCCCTGACGAGCTGCTCTTAAATAACAGAAAGTAAAACAATGGCGTCCGACTTTTTGTACCCCAGATGTTGGAGCGTCCTTGAACGCGGCACCGAAACGCTGAGGTAGTTAGCATCGTTGTGTTTCTGTTATCAGAACCGCTTTGAGGTCGCAGCCAACCCAAAATGGTCCGAGGGGTTTTCGCGTTTCCTAGCAACAGCATAGATGTTGAGATGAAGCCGGACATTGACTGCACTCTTTCCATTTCAAACTGCTGGAGTGTGCTGTATGGAGAGGCTAATGGAAGACAAGTGCTCCCGTGAAAAGATGGAGAGTGAGCGGGAGGAGAGAGAAAAGAGCTCCGCTGATGGAAATAGAAACAGAAATATTCATAGGACAAAGAGAGTAATAATGGCAGAGAAGCAAGGTTTCTTCTTTGTGTGTTTGACATGGCCTGATTGGTGACACACACACAATCACACACTTCCACAGTGATTGACAGGCCGAGCCAGTTCATGGCAGGAAGTCGCTCTTTTGTCTTCGCAGACATTGTGAGGTGAAAAACAGCCTCAAGATCGAGGACACGTTGTGATTCAATACTCTGCAGATTTAAATACATATACGATCGTTAGTATGCAGGTGCAGCTCGATATCAGAGTCTGAGAGTGTGTACGTCTATATCATAAGCACATACATTACAGTCTAATTACCGTCTGTGTGTGTGTGTATGTGTGTGTATGTGTGTGTGTGTGTGTGTGTGTGTGTGTGTGTGTGTGTGTGTGTTATCTGGCAGCTCTCTGACAGTGAGCCCTGGCATTGATGCGGCCGCCTCAGGAGCTGCTATTGTAAGAAGGAAAAGCATAAAATCTGCCCGCTTAATTACCAACGTAGAGAAAAGGAGAGGAAATGAAAGGATGAAAGGAGAACCAGAGAGAGGGCAGGAGGTACGGAAACTCAGCAGAGGAGAGAGACTACAGTCGATGGAGACTGAAATATGATTTCTCTTAAAACTTGTCCTACCTGAAATGTGTGCATGTTGGGATGTCAAGGTTTACTTATTTGCTTATTTCCAAATGTTTCAGTTGCGTTTCATGGACTTCATCAGGTGAACCACCTCCACAACGTCCTCCTCTTTTGTTACTATATGTACTCATGTATTCATGTATTCATTTGGCTGATGCTTTTGGCTGCTGATGTATTTATATTACATGTTGCATTAGCTTGTCCACTGGTGCGATAAAGACGAAACAATGAAAAAATGACGTCTAAGACGATGAACTTCTGCTGAAAGCTCAGAAAGAGTTTTATCAGTTCAGTCCAGACGGCAACCTCCAGTTCTGACAAATGAAGTCAAAGCTTCATGTGTTAAAGCTGCATTCTCTCTCCTGTCCACCAGGGGGCGACTCCTCTGGTTGTATAGAAGTCTATGAGAAAATGACTCTACTTCTCTCTTGATTTATTCCCTCAGTAAACATTGTAAACATGAGTTTATGGTCTCAATCTCTAGTTTCAAGTCTTCTTCAATACAGCATGATGTTCATTTAGTAAATGATGCTCCATTTAGAGTCAAACAGACCATAAAGCAGGGGATGCTTTAGGGCGGGGCTACACACTGATTGACAGGTCCACACCAGAGACGTATACGGCGTCTCTACGTCACTCCTCCTCAGTCCATATATGGTCACTTCTGTTTATTGGCTGCAAAAAAGCCACGATTTCAACGACCAGACTGTGAACTCAAGGCTTCATAACGTCCACAATCCAATGAGAGACGGCACGATGACTACGTCCACTTGTTATATACAGTCTATGTTCCACATTGTACTAACCAAAGTAATTAGAGAGACGTTGGAACAAAGAAGTGCAGGAAATGATCTAAACCAGTCAAACAGCTGAAGTGTCTGTACTGTGATTACACTCATTACAGGAGCTATAAAGCAGAATCAGGTCTGTTAAAAAAAGACGGTCAAAGGTCGATTCTCATTCTCTCTTTTGTAACCTGTTGGTTTGTTTCCATCCATCAGAGGGATACTTTGGCACTATTTTATTTTGAAAAGATTTGTTTGCATGTAACGAGTGAAGATGGACACGTGTTGATGAGCTTTTATTGGAAAATGCACAAGATATCATACGAACCGTTGCATGAGGATACGTTGCCACGGTAATAACAAGATTGCGTCATAGTTAGAGGTTTGGGGGGAAATTGTCCTCATCCCAGTGAATCTTATTGAATTGTGCTGAACTGTGAAGCAGAGAAAAGAAAAGGGAAAGGTGAAAGAGTGAAACACAACGGGGTGAAGTTAATTCTCTCCCCCGTCCGTCTCTCTTTGTGTCTCTTTCCTGACAAATCTAAATGTTATCGGTTCCCTGGCAGTCCGTCCCCTCAGAGCGGTGAAAGTCCGCTCCGTCCCCTGAAGCGGCAGCCAAAGAAAGGGCCGCCGGCAGACTGAAAGGTCACCAACTCAGTTAGTGCAGCAGACTGCAGCCTGCGTCCTGCCAGAGTGTCCTTGAGTCAAACTGTGGACACTCCAACACTCTCTTATTTCACATCACTGTAGAATATCTCTAATATTAGAGTTCAGCACCTCCATCTGGGTTTTCATTTCACGTCAGTGGGAGCACATGGCTGCTGGTTGAGGGATGATGTGTCAGAATCAGACTGGAGGCAGTAGCTCAAAGCTGGTCTGACTGGTGCTAACAGGAGCTGAATCTGGCTCACACTCTGTCCTCCAGCACCAGAACAAAACCACACAAGGCCCAGCGTGGGTGGCTCCTTCAAACTACGCTAGCGAGAAAAAAATGTTCGTCAATCGGATCATTACTTTAATCAAGACTGAAATGTCTCAACAACCACTGGAAGAACGGCGTTAAGTTTGGTTCATGTTTCCCCAGGTGGGTACCTCCGGTTCTGAAGAATGTACCTATGCTTCATGTGTTAAAGCTGCATTCTCTCTGCTGTCCACCAGGGGGCGACTCCTCTGGTTGTATAGAAGTCTATGAGAAAATGACTCTACTTCTCTCTTGATTTATTCCCTCAGTAAACATTGTAAACATGAGTTTATGGTCTCAATCTCTAGTTTCAAGTCTTCTTCAATACAGCATGATGTTCATTTAGTAAATGATGCTCCATTTAGAGTCACACAGACCATAAAGCAGGGGATGCTTTAGGGTACTGTGATTGACAGGTGGACACCAGAGACGTATACGGCGCCCTAATATGGTTCATCTCCAGAGTTGTCTGTTCAGCTCTTTTGCATCTTCTCACTGAATCAATTTGGTTTGAATTTTAGTTTCTCTCCTACGTCCCTGTTTCTACTCTCACATGGTTCATTTGTCTGTTTGGCTTTAAGCTGTAGAGACTAATTCACAGTTCACAATCCAAACGTGTCCCAGTTTACATTGAGTCAGGCTGTTATTCTGTTGGACTGGTCTTAAGGAGTTGTGTTAGTTGCTGCTGATGAAAACCCAACACTTCCTGATTCATAGTAAAAGCTTTAATATAACAAAGTAACGAGGGATATTTTATAAGAATTTATAGGAAATGAAATGCTTTATCACAGAATTAGCAGAGCTTTGTTAGCAGCTATTCTTCAATAAAACAAGTCTACTGCAGGAAAGAAGAGTATCAAGCTTTTATTGTGAAGAATTAATAGGAAATGAAATGTGTTTAACCACCGTTTTACAGCCGCTGCTTTGCCCACCAGTCACAGCTGTCGTTACACACGCCTTCAAGCGGGAAGCCGTGTTGTAATGGAGACGGAGATGCCTGCCGTGTTGGGCTGACGTTCCGAGAAAAGCCAAAATCATAAATCTGAACACTGGATGAAGCCAGGTTCAACATTCTTCTCTCATTTTGTTGATATATTGGAGTCAAAGGTTTCTACAGAGGGGATTTTAAATATATCTTTGTATCAATCCATAAATCAGAAAATACTGCCAACAGCCAAGATTTTTTTTTTTGTAAATCAGGCTATGAATGATATATGAACAAACCCCTCTGTGTTAACCTTCAGAATATAGAGAGGAATGAAGCTGTAAAGTTTGGTGTATGTAAGAGCTACTGAAGTGGAGATTTATGGATCAGAGTCTGAGAAAAAACTCATTTAGAGAAAACGTCCTTTAAAGATATGTTTAGTTAAATTACATACATGTTGAAGACTCTACAGGTGAATAGGGTAAAAAAACATACTAATAGATATCAACATGAAACTTCACCAGATGATTATTGACATTAAGACAATTACTTTTGTTACCTTCTACAGAAGCAGTAGTAAAATAAATGTTTTCTTTCCACTCGTCTGAAAGAAGAGATGTTATTGAAGGGAAAGTGCCCAAAATTTCTAAATTGAGTTTTTTCATGAAGTTTCTCTTTTAAGGTGAACTCACTCCACTTTGTGATTTTGTTGAAATCTTCGACCTTTTCTTGAGTGCCATTGTCTGTACAAAATCTCTACTTAAAATCTATAACTTACCGACTTGGGGATGAACCCAATTTTCAAAGACATCTAGCGATTTAAAAAATCTCAACTCATCTCATTTTAAATATTAAACTGTGTAAACACAGTACAGTCCTCTGTGCACACGGACGAACTTTCAGTCTCTGATCAACTCTGACGTCTGGAATCATTGAAGCATTTCGCTAACAGCACTGCTGAGGATAAAACACCAACAAGCACCGGAACAATATTAACAAAATACTCTTGTTCGGTAAAAGAAAAGACATAAAAGTCAACGTGGCTGATTGCTTTCACTGGCAGAGCGTACAGCAACGTGGGAGCAGTTGTGTGGATTTGACAGTTAAATTGATTCTACATTAATTTAATAACATAACAACCCAGGAGTCTTATTTTAACTGGCAGGTTCATTCTTCAGGGACACCTGCTGTATAAGTGAGAAACCTCCAGCAGAGCATGTAATATTAACCATACTGATGATGTTTAATTGAAGGCAGATCAAAGGTGTCGAATCAAATTAAATTATAACTTGTGTGTTTGACAAATCAGGCCATCATTAAGACTTTTTATGCTTCTTTTTTGGGGGGTTCAAAAGAATTGAATGCCTCGTCCTGCACTGTGATATTATTTATCTCTGTTATGTTTGTGCATACTACATGAATCTTAAACTAAACTTTGTTCACGATGACAGATGAGTGTCTTTCCTGGAGAGGTTTTAGACGATGAGGAGGATTTGACAGCCGGTGAAGCTGCAGATGTGATGTGGTGGAGAGAGATTTGATCATGATTAATGTAAAGCATTTTATTAAAATACTTTAGTACAACGGTGTTATTCCTTTTGGGAGTAACTTCACTGTCTCGGCAGAATGGTTTTACAGAAAGTAAAGAACACAGTGAGCTGTGGCGTTCCAGCATTAAGCAATAGGGTGAAACACTTGGGGAGTGAGGGATGCACCCTGAGAGCATTATTACGCATGTCTACAAATCTGAGCCGAGCTTTCATCTGATGAAAGGCACGAATACACACAGAATACACACAGAATACACACAGAATACACACAGAATACACACAGAATACACACAGAATACACACAGAATACACACAGAATACACACAGAATACACACAGAATACACACAGAATACACAACCTGTACCGAGCTGTGTAAGCTTGTCGTTTCTTTTTCCCCGACATTTCCTTCGGCGGCTGAAAGGCTTTTTTGATGTTCCGTTTGCCTCCTGAAGAATTCTTCTGACAAGCCGACGTATGAGCTTGATAAATATTTGATTGGGTGCCCTTGTGTTTTAAAGCACAGGAGCCACAAACATTTCAAAGAGCACCTTGCTTGGCCTTGAAACACATAAAGTCAAATTTTAAAAAGCCAAAACAAAAACTGTGTTTTGCTGCTGCTTTTGAAATGACAGAAAATGTGTTTCCAAAGTAAATGTCTGCACAGATTTCCTGCCATCATGTCTAATAGCTTTGCTTATGATAATATGAACGTCACAATTGATAGCATTTGTCAGGACTGGAAGTTATTAGAAGCATTTTTTAAAGTAGCAATGTACTTTGGGGGAACTGTCTGTAATGGTTCGTTAGTTGTAATCCAATTATTTATTGAATTCCTTCAATGGTGTCTGGCAACTAAAGTAGACAGTGTTAAAGCTCGGCTGTGGTCGAAATGTCTTTTTTGCTTAGAAAGGTTCCTGAGTGAAATGACCCGGAAGGATCTAAGTGGCCGCCATGATAAAGCTGTTTGAATTCTCTAAAAGCTAAGAAAAGGTGCTTCAATGCTTCCTTTCTGAGCTCCTTTAGTAAAGGAAACACTGGACCATCTTTTACCAAAGGAAAGAAGATAATGTGTCGCCTTACAATTTGTTGAGGTGACACCATTTAAAAGTGATGCACCATTCGTCCAATGGGACATCTTTCCGGTTATTGGGCTTTCAAAATGTTGGAACAATGAGCCATCCTTGGGAACGCACACACATCTAATCAGACATTTACAGACAAACTCAATCAGTTTCACCACCACAGACATTGCAAATCCATGTAATACATACCCTTTCTGGTGGTCATACAGAAGTCATAGAATCATAGTAACATACAAATTTAAAAAACTGTGAAAAGAGAAATTGATACCACCAGTAAAGACATTTGTGCTGATTGCAAATGAGACAGAAAACTGTAAAATGGGGTGTTCCGGCTGGAACAGGTGTGAGGATGCTCTTTAAAGTCAGCAAGAAAATGTTTTCACAAAGTCATTGTACTGCACTATGGGAACCTTGTAATACTGACATACATTGACGATCAATACTGATATTGACAGCGTTAATCTTTAACAAACCACACAACCTTGTGCAGAGAACAGAACAACATAGGTTCATGATTTTATCAGCTTTCAGTGATGTTGGGAGAGATAGAGAGAGAGAGAGAGAGAGAGAGAGAGAGAGAGGCGGTAATAAAGCAGAAACAAATCAAAGAAAGAATCAATGATAAATATGGAGTCCCTCCCTCAATGTTTTCGTCCCTGAGGCTTGGCAGACTCTCCGGCTGCTTCTTACAAACAACAAGCACCAATGTTCTGTAAGCAGGGCTGCTGGGTATCAAACCACAATACTTTATAACTGACCAAACTGCTTCGGTAGCAATGAGACCTATAAACTGTCCAAAAACATAAAAACTATGCTTTATTCCTCCATGGTTAGCTCTGACAAGCAGACTTGTCCCGGTCGATCTGACAGGTCTGGATGGTTTATAACCTTGAAGCAAAAATGTATAGAAATATATTTTGGCCCTAAACCATTCTTTAAACTGTTTTTTAAACAATTATTTGACACAAAGAGAGTCAGTGCAAAGATTTGAGAACTTGCGTGTCCCAATGTCCAGGTGTAAGTGAGGATTTAGCTCTGCATAACCGTATTAAATACTGCCACATCCAATCGCTTCAACGTTGTTGATCAGTGATCTCATCGGGCCATAAAGACTTGGTGATATTGGTATGTAAACCAGTGTGTTGTCTGCATAGGTTGATGGTATTTTGTTGTTTACTAGTGGGAGCATGTAGAGGTTGAAAAAAGAGGCCCGAGAACAGAGCCTTGTGGAACTCCTCATTTTTGTTTGCTCAGAAACAGGAGCACCCGGACTCTTTGTAGTATTTTGTATCTTTTTTAAGTGTATATGGTTGTTTTGCATCTCATTCAAATTGCTTTGCATCTCTTTGTAGTTTTCCTCTTCTGTTTTTGTAGCTGATTTCCTTGTAACTTTGATGTTGTTTTGTGTCACTTTGTAGTTTTTTTATAGTCTTTTTTTAGCTGTTTTGTGTCTGCAGTTATTTTGCGTCTCTTTGAAGTTGTTTTGTGTCTTTCTTTGTGTCCCTTCTTGGTCTTTTTGTTATCTTATTCTAACTGTTTTGTCTGTAGTTGTTTTATCTCTTTGTAGTTGTTTAGTGTCTCTCTTTTTTAGCTGCTTTGTGTCTAAAAGTCTTTGGTTTCTTTTTGTAGGTTTTCTCTTTCTCTTTGTAGTAGTTTTGCATCTCATTGCAGTTGTTTTTATTTTTGAAAAAAGATGAATAAAACATCCTTCTCTATTGTTTAAGCTCTAATATCTAAAATGTTAAACAGTTACCCTGTGAGAGGGAGGAGGTCAGACCAGGGGAGAGATGAAGATTTCAGAAGTGATGAGAAGGGAGGGCTAAGGAGGAAGAACTGTGTGTGAAGGTAACGGCCATTTGTTTGGTCCCGAGGGGGAAAGTGGAGCTGACAGTAATAACAAAGGGGCCATGAATCAGAGCCATAATTAAATGTGAGCCTTGGACCAAGGTGAGGCTTGGAATGAAGTGTTTCTTGGAACGCCGGCGTGCGTCGTCCAGCCAAAGTCCGGCCAATGATAAAGAGCTGAGAGTAGAGACGGGATGGCGGCCAATGTCGGGTCATTTCTGGGGGGTGTTGGGAGGGAGAGGGGGGGTGATGTTTCTATTTTAGCTTTTATTGAAACAGGTCCAAGGGGACGGATCAGCTGAGCACAGCAAAACACAGTGCATTCAGGTGCAGTAGAGATTATGGGATATTTCATTTTTCAATTTTATTTATAAGGTGCCAAATCATAACAGAAGTTATTTCCGGGCAGGGATGTGGACTGTCTGAACAGAAAACATCGCCCTAGAGCTGAGAGCAGTCTGTGTCGGACCTGTTAACATGGAGTTGGACTAAGCAGGATTTCCCTTTTGTCAATCTGTCAATGTGACAATTAACTTCCATAAACTGAATCAGTCTCCACCTCTAATGACTCCATCAGCTAAATTCTGAACTTTGAAGCATCTGGTTTTATTGTTACAGCAGTAGATGCATTTTTCAGCTTCCTTGAAAAGCAACCATTATGTTCATAAAGTTAACAAAATGGACAATGAATAAATTAGATACTTAAATGGACACTAAAATACAATAATGTGGTGCAAGACCAACCCACAGTTACTGGGTGAAATAAAGGGTAAAGGTTCAAAGATCAATGTTAAGTTTGACAGACATTTATGACGGCTTGGGTCGCAGCTCCTCACTGAAAGTGTTGAGTTCTTCAGGCGAGTTTTGTCCTCCATCTGAACTCCAGAAAGAATCAGCTCGTAGCCATCAGACAGAAGAAACCTGGAGCCTTCAAGAAAACTACGCCTGATACACACAAATACACATGTATTACTGCAGGAGCATGTCTACAAATGTACAAACACAGTCAATGTAGAAACACTCACCTGAACATAGAGAACACATTTAAACACATGATTATACAAAGAAAGCGGTTTGTCATCTGCAAAATAAATTCCTGCCTTCATTTGTAATCAGCTTTGTTATGTTCCTTTGCAGCTTTCATATACTTTTTTTAAAAAATATTACGAAAGGCTTTTAAAGGATTTTAGCCTTCAAATAAAATAGCATTTAATCCTTTTGTCTAAAAATGTCACGCAATGTTTCATATTGGTTTTAATATGTCAGCAGTTGTTATCCTGTCTGACTCAAAGGCGGCTTTCACATTTCTACAACTTGGTTGTTTGTTAAGGCTTTGGATGGGTATTAGGGTAGGATTTTACTGATACTACTACTCTTATCCATTCTGCTTATCGCTCCGGTTCCTTATCGATACTCTTATCTGTTCTTTTTGATCATTTTGTGAGCTAAAAAGACAATTAATTAAGTCAATAATTAAAGTCTTTTTGGGCTGAATTTTGAGGAAACGGGAATTCTGGAAAGTGCGTTTCAGCAACTCACAAACACCTCGAGTCAGACATCGGATTTAGAATGGATGTTCCAAGAGGACAGATTGAAGGTTTGGGGTTTTTATAATCTGCATTATTATCTTTTAACATTCATCTGGGGCGGGATCGAGGGGGCAGCAGAGTATTCCAGACATCCCAGCAACGTTTTCCAGCTCATTCTGGGGAACCCTGAGGCGTTCCCAGGCCAGACCACATATATAATCCCTCCAGCGTGATCTGGGTCTACCCCGGGGCTCCTTACAGGCTGGACGTGACCAGAATACCTCTGAAGGGAGGCGTCAGATGTTGAACCATCTCAGCTGGTTCCTTCAGACGTGACGGAGCAGCAGCTCCACTCTGATCTTACAGATGAGTTTTAAGTAACTACAGACGTCCAAACAGGAAGGAAACTCTTTATTTCTTCTTCTATGTTGAGCAAGAAATTTAACATTGTGTGTGCGTGTGTGTGTGTGTGTGTGTGTGTGTGTGTGTGTGTGTGTGTGTGTGTGTGTGTGTGTGTGTGTGTGTGTGTGTGTGTGTGTGTGTGTGTGTGTGTGTGTGAGGTTTGACTACATCAACAGGTAATATCAAATGTCTTCGTAAATTGTGTCTGATTCAAAGAGAAACCAAACAAGCAGACAAAATGTAATTTCACGATTCTGTTACAGCTCCTCTCTCTCTCTCTCTCTCTCTCTCTCTCTCTCTCTCTCTCTGTTTCTCTGTGTCTCTCTCTCATTTAAAAAAAGAAATTAATTCAGTTTCAATTCAACAGCCGTTATTGGTACCAAACGTACAAACATCCCATCATCGTCTGGTTTTTCTGTGAGACGACATCTTCTGCCCTCCGCCACCTCCCGGTCCTCCTCCTCCTCCCCTTCCTCCCTCCATTGCTCGTCTTCACACTGCTGCCGTGGCAACAGAGGACAGACGGGGAGTGAGAGGGGGGGGGGGGAAAAAGAGACAGTGACAGAGAGAGGGGGAGAGAGGAAAAGATTGGTGAAGATGAGATTGGAGTCTGGGACCAGAGGCAGTGTGAAACATAGAGAGGACTGCAGTTTGACTCCTGTGTGTGTGTGTGTGTGTGTGTGTGTGTGTGTGTGTGTGTGTGTGTGTGTGTGTGTGTGTGTGTGTGTGTGTGTGTGTGTGTGGTTGCATAATCCCACTTCAGCCACTGGTGGAAGCTAAAAATGAATCTGTTTTTATGACAGTCACACTTATGAGAGATAGTTCTTCTATTATTCTCTGTTACACAATCACCCGTCTCACTGTTTTTATGTATGGAAGCTCATTAAGGACAAAACTACTGAATGACCACAAAGACAAATTTAGGCTGAAAAATCAATCTGCAAAATAAAAATCAAAGGTTTCTTAGACATCCTTTATAACTGTTCTTTAAAAAATGTAAAGTCTGTGGCCCCGATCTTCAAACTATGACTTTCTAGTTTACCCTCTAGTGACAGTTGCCTCTTGTTTCTATAGAGTATATTTACCAACGTAGGTTTAGTTAGTTTTTAGTTGTACTTGGTTAGGTTTAGGATCATATATCGTGGTTTGGGTGAAAACAAGTAATGCGATGAGAAAAGATTTCCACAGAGCGCCTCTCCTGATTGGCTGAGTCGTACCATCGCCTGGTTCAAAAGGAGTTAAACGCTAACAGGCAGCACCGGCTCTCATTCTGTGGTGTCTTCTGGGAAATTAAGTCACCAAAGCCAATTAGATTGAAGGTCATATTAAAAGAAACTGGATGCGTCAACTCAAAAAACAATCAAACACAAAATAAGTCAGTCACAGTCAGAGCAGAAATGTTAGTTTATTAATCAGTGAACATTTTCATTTATCATTCATTAGTTTTTCAGTAATTTATTTGGTAAATAAGCTTTTTTTGGTTTCAAGGATGAGATGATTTTGTTTCTTCAAAGGCTTTTATTTGGATTGTGCTAAATTATGATTTTTACCAAATCATGCAATCATTCTAAAAAACAATGTTTTATCTGAGAGCCAGTTTCTTTCAGAACAAATATCACAAAACAACAAGACGAATCATGAGATCATATTCAATTAAATCTGTTACACATTTCAAGTTTGTCTCATTCATGCGTTACATATTTCTATTACATGTGTTTTTCTGTCTTGTAGATGTGTGTGCATGAAGGAATGACCCAGACAGTGTGTGTGTGTGTGTGTGTGTGTGTGTGTGTGTGTGTGTGTGTGTGTGTGTGTGTGTGTGTGTGTGTGTGTGTGTGTGTGTGTGTGTGTGTGTCTTAAAGTCCAGACCTTCTTGTCCAGACAGAAGACTTGAAACTAGAGATTGAGACCATAATGCAGCTTTAACACGTGAAGCAGTGGCTTCTCTCAGGACGTTGTTCCCTGGTTTTTGGTCTTGTGAAAAGGTTGATGTCTGAACGGACCAAACAGACATGAACTCTTATTTGCATCTGACCGCACCATAATGATGTCGTCTGATGTCTGCGTTTGCCAAAATGTTGGATTGTTCCTTTAAACAGACCAGTAAACGTTCGGGTCAGGTTCTCGTCTCTCTTCAGGCTGAAAAAAACCAGATCTCCGTCTCTTGTTTAATTCTCAGCTCGGGCCTCTCGCCGTGGCTCTGAAGTCGACTCTCCCGTGTGTCTTCTGCTGCCAAGTCTGAGCGTGTGAATGTAAATGCTGTTGACGTTGCCCTACTTTGTGTCCAGAAGAAAGATCCAGGTGGGACGAGCGTGGAAGACAAGACGAAGAATAATGACGCAGAGCAGATGGCAGAAGACGGAGGTTGGATGAGGACGGAGCGCTGCTGGAGGCCAAGATAAAACATTTGGTGAAGCCTCCAGAAAGGAGAATAAAAAGTAAAGAGAGGAAATAAAATAAAGGTCTAGATGAGAGAAACGGGAGGCAGAGAGGTGAGGAAGAAGACGAGGATAAACTTTCATCTGTGATTCAGCGATTATTCCTTCAGATGTGACTTCACTTCATCCTCAAAGAGAAAAACAAAGAGTCGCCTCGTGTCACCTTCTCCTCAACTGATCCTGTTCCTCTTATCATCCTCCTCTTTTCACTCTAATGCTCTTATTTTGAAGAAGAAGAAAAATCCCCTCTGCTGCTCTCTTCGGAGCTTATTCCTCTCACTTTGTTTCTCAGCGTTTTCTCTTAAAGGAACAGTCCAACATTTTCAGAAAATCTCCAGATGGAGAGCTCCACCTCTGTGTGTCCAGCAGAGTGGTTAGCTTAGCTTAGCATGAAGACTCTCACTTCTTGGTACGCTCCAGATGAAATGTCTCCGTCTTTAAGACTTTACACACCGGGGACAAGACGTGTGAATTACTTGACTCGGAAAGATTCTGCTTCAATCGAGCAGCGATGCATATTTGTGACAGTTGCAGCACTTTTTCAATTAAAGGTTTCAATAAATGGTCAACTGTCAGGATCCTGTTGACCCAGAGCAGCTTCTGTCTGTCCGTCGCCATCTTGGGTCACCTTCATCGCCATGTTCTTGTTTTTGGCAGCCAATAAACAGGAAGTGACCATATATGGAGTGAGGAGGAGTGACGTAGAGACGCCGTATACGTCTCTGGTGTCGACCTGTCAATCAGTGTGTAGCCCCGCCCTAAAGCATCCCCTGCTTTATGGTCTGTTTGACTCTAAATGGAGCATCATTTACTAAATGAACATCATGCTGTATTGAAGAAGACTTGAAACTAGAGATTGAGACCATAAACTCATGTTTACAATGTTTACTGAGGGAATAAATCAAGAGAGAAGTAGAGTCATTTTCTCATAGACTTCTATACAACCAGAGGAGTCGCCCCCTGCTGGACAGCAGAGAGAATGCAGCTTTAACACAGGAAGCTTTGTCTTCACTCTGCAGAACACGAGGTTGCCTCTTTCTGAAAACGTTTGAAGGGTGGTTTGTGGATCATTCTGGAGACTGTGGAGGCATCATCCACCTTCTGTTCCGTCTCAGAAGTCATCTGGAGGATTTACAGTCCTGTGAGCTCGACTCTAAATAAACACCAAAGAAGTGAAGACAAACCCAGAACCGTGTGTGGAAAGCTGCTCCTCCTTCCCTCAGACGCTCCTTGTGTCTCCCGCTGTGATGAATCCTTTTACGCTACTCAATGAACTAAACAAACGTGAACCTTCACTGCTGGTTCCCGTGGAAACGAGAGGCAGGAAGTGTAAAAGGAAAGCTAAACTAAATACAAACAACAATGATAAAATAAATACAGAAGCCTCCTGATTGAAATGTTAAATGAGGCTGCGTGTTTGGAACGAAAGCATTAATGGAAGAATGGTGGATTTTAATTCAAGCTGAATGTTTCTGAACATTTTCAAAAGCCTTTTCATTACACAGTCGCAAATTACTGGTTAATTACGCAGAGAAGCGTTTTCTTCTGTGTAACATCACTGGAATGTGAATAATTTAAAAGAGATCAAAACATCGGTGGAGCGGAGGAAACAAACGTGATCGGAATGTTGAAGTCGCTTCTTCATTGAGAATATTTCATCCATCGTTCTTCCGAGGAACATGTGTGTTCTTGTGTGTGTTTTAATGATACATCGCTGGTTTTCTTTCATTCTGGTCCTTTTGTTTTAACACAGACTTCATTCAAACATGAAGTCACATGGAGCGACAGGAAACAAGTTCATCGGACAGTTTGATGACGTCATCCTTCCTGAAATCAACAGCACATCATTGCTAAACTCAAACTGATGCATTGAGTGCAACTGGAGCTGGACTTCGGGTGGAGCATCCCAGTAGCATCCCAGTAGCATCCCAGTATGACAACAGCTGCTTATTAAAGAACAAGAGTTCACACAGAACAACAGCAGCTGGTTATCTTTCTTTTCTTTTCCTGGATCAATTCCACCTTTTGAAGTACAACAAATAAAAAAGCAAGGAAAGTCTAGAAAAGCCTCTTTGCTGTGGATTCTCTCCAGCGGTCTTTTCTTTTCTTGATTGTTTTGTCTTCAGTCATGAAGCCCTCATGCATCTGCAACTGGGGAGCCAGTCAGTAAGGCTGGACAACAGCTCAACCTATCGTTTTACCAGGAAACCAAAGGCAGACTTGCGCCAATAAGACTGACATCCTCAGCCGTCAGTAGGGTGGACTCCACAGCTTTGACCCTTTTCCGGCGCTTTCTTTATCATCTCAACCAGACATTCTGTCCGTCTCCATCCAAACAGAGCTGGAACATCTTTACCAAACAGTCAGCACTGAGAGAGACATAACAAATATGAAGAAATAAGTAAAACTGAAATATTTTCTTTGGCGCTTTGCTTCTCTCTTCTTCTCTTTTAACCCTGTTTATGTTCGTAGTTTCATTTTCTGGGTTTAAAGAGCGACAGAGAGCAGAAATCAAGAACATTCATTTCACGGTCATGCTCAACCAACACTGAGAGAGCAAGAATGTGTGTCCTGCATGCAAACAGGTAGTTAAAACCAGTAAGCGTTTAGAGAAGGAGGATATGAGATTAGATCTAAAGTCTACATTGACGAAGTAGTTTCCTGTGAAGATGGAAGTTTATTTTGAAAAGACTGTATTCATGTAACGAGAGGAAATTGACACGTGTTGCAACGAGGAGCAACCTTCTGTAAGACATCTAAAGAACCGAGTTCCTCATCTCAATGTTTACTCTCAAACTCACAAAGTCACGAGCTGGCTTGTATAACATTAAGATCTAATCTTCATCATAATCTGCTTTTATGTTTAGGATAAAAAAAAGCTCAACATGCAAATGAAGTGAAGGTTCAGTGTGACGTGAAAAATGGAGGCAGCTCTTCACTAATTGTTCTCGTTTGGAGGCTGGTGGTGTTTTCCCTCCATCTGTAACTGAGAGTTACATTAAGAGTCATTTAACATTAGCACGCTGTCATTCTCCTCTGAGTGTGTGTGTGTGTGTGTGTGTGTGTGTGTGTGTGTGTGTGTGTGTGTGTGTGCACGAGCATCTGTGCACCACAGTTTGTATTCGTGTGTGTGTGTGTGCGCTGAGGCTAATAGCTTGAAAGACGCTCCTCCATGAATCACCTCTGTGTCAGCGCTGGTTTTCTAAGAGGCAGAACCGCATTTTTCAAGTGATGGATGTCTCATTCTGCAACAACAACTTTGAAAAAAAGCAAACAAAGCTTCCTCCTTCATGTGAGAGACGCTGCTGTTAAACCTCTGGAGTCACGTTGAAACCTCGTATCTCCAAACTGCTCTCCAGAGGAGGAAGATCCGCTACACAAAAGACTAAACAATCTGCCAGAGTGGATGTCATTTAAATCTGATTTAGAAAATGACATCCAGGTTTAACAGACAAAAGTTAAAGCCACAATCCTCGTAAATCTCATTATTATTAAGCTCACTGCCTTTTCTGTCCCACACTCTACTTTACACCTTCATCCTGTGATCCTTATTTCCTCTAAAGACTCACTTTGTGTTTTGTTCCATATTGTTCTGTTCTTCATCGCCACATTCAAACTGCAGTGCAGAGGTATTTCTGTTGCAGAATGAAGCCAGTAGAGAATGAAGTCCTGCTTAGTTGTGATCGTTCCAAAGGAATTCAAAGAACGGAGAGAAAGTTATTTTCTTTGTTTCCTCAGAACAGAAGCTTTTCTAGAAGGTGAGAAACCTTCACCTCCTGTAGACGACTTCTGTTCCTCCATATAACTTTAACTTCCATCTGTATAGCAGCTTTCTATTTTAATATATTCTATTCTATATTCTATATTCTATATTCTGTTCTCTATTCAATTCTATTATTCATTCTCCTGCCCTGTAATGTTCTATTCTAATCTATGTTATGTTACATTCTGTTCTGTTCTGCTATGTTCTATTCTATTCTAGTCTATTCCATGTTCTACTAGAGTGTAGTCGATTCTATGTTCTGTTCTCTTCAGTTCTATTCTGTTATTATTTATTGTTCTGCCCTGTTATGTTCTATTCTAATCTATGTATTCTATTCTCTTCTGTTCTATTCTGTATCGTTCTGCTATGTTCTATTCTAATCTATATGTTCTAGTCTAGTCCATTCTGTGTTCTATTCTTTTCATTTCTGTTCTATTGACTTCTGTTCTGTGTGGTCAGGCTGAGCAGTTTGCAGCCTCTGGGCGAAGTAAAGAGCAGTCACCATCTGGACCTGTGTGTGTGTGTGTGTGTGTGTGTGTGTGTGTGTGTGTGTGTGTGTGTGTGTGTGTGTGTGTGTGTGTGTGTGTGTGTGTGTGTGTGTGTGTGTGTGTGTGTGTGTGTGTGTGTGTGTGTGTGTGTGTGTGTGTGTGTGTGTGTGTGTGTGTGTGTGTGTGTGTGTGTCACTGCTGCTGTCACTCAGAGCCCTCAGGAAACCTTTCACACCTTGTCATCCTCTCTGTTACCCAAGGTTTACTGACTGGAGAGAGGGAGGAGGAGGAGGAGGAGTCAGAGAGAGGAGGAGGGAGGAGGAGGAGGAGGAGGAGGGAGGAGAGAGGAGGAGAGAGGAGGAGGAGGAGGAGAGGGGAGGAGAGGGAGGGAGGGAGGAGGAGGAGGAGAGAGGAGGAGGAGGAGGAGAGGGAGGAGGAGGAGGAGAGAGGAGAGAGGAGAGAGGAGGAGGAGAGAGGAGGAGAGAGGAGGAGGAGGAGGAGGGAGGAGGAGGAGGAGGAGAGGAGGGAGGAGGAGGAGGAGAGGAGAGGGAGGAGGAGAGGAGAGGAGAGAGGAGGAGGAGAGAGGAGGGAGGAGGGAGGAAGAGGGTGAGGCACCAAAATAAGAAGAGAGAGAGAGAGAAAGAGGAGGACATTTTGGACGGACACCTCAAGGGAGGTTAACACATGCAAAAGGTTGAGAGAGAGAGAGAGAGAGAGAGAGAGAGAGAGAGAGGAAGAGGGTGAGGCATCTCTCTGCCGTCTTCACTGCGAAGGACAAAACCCTCCATCTCTTCACTTTGATACAGAACACTTCTCCTCCACCTACACACACACACACACACACACACACACATCTCTTCACACACACACACACACACACACCTACACACACACACACACACACACACACACACACACACACACACACACACACACACACACACCACACACACACACACACACACACACACACACACACACACACCTACACACACACACACACACACACACACACACACACACACACACACACACACACACACACACAGACCAGTACACACACCAGACCAGTACCAGTACCAGTACCAGTACCAGTACCAGCAGCCCTCCTTAGCACCATTAGCACCGTTAGCTGCTAGCTGCGACGTCCACATAGCTTCTTTTTCCACAAAGCGCTGGTGACGTCACTGTAGACGGAGGACAAGTTGTCTGACCTGCTGGGTGGACACTGAATGTGTCTTTATTAGCGTATTTCTCTCACTTTGCTCCAACGTTGCCAGTTTGAGCAGCGACGAGCTCGTCTCTGCAAAGTCTGAAGCAGACATCTTTTGTTTGGTGCTCATGGAGAAAAAACTATTTAAAATGATTAGATAGTCGTCCAAATAGTGAATACAAATTGTAAATCATCGAGCGCTTTAAGAAACTGGCTGCGAGCAAAACAATACAAATAGAAGCGTGGCAACATTTCGTTGGATAAAAACAAGATCTTTTTCAAATAACTGTTCACTTTGGACTTTAAAATGTTCTGGATGTTTTGGATCACGAGTCAACAATCTTACGCAGTCGGCATGCACAATACACAGATGCATTCTGTCCTCTTCTTGTCTCCCATGGAGATATAGGAACACATGGTGCAGTCCGATCCCGGCACAAATAGCTGTTTACGGTTTGAGGACAATTGCCAATTGCTGTAGTTACATTTGTCTTTTCAAAAGCAGTTTAATCACCGAATCACAATTTTGAGATCTTGTTTTTCCAGATCTGGGTTCAAAAAGGAACGATCAGGTTTCAATGGTCATTATTTTTATTATTTTTTTGCTGATATCCAGAAAAGGTTTCAGAAGTCTGTTCCAATAATAAGGTTTGTTAAGTTCAATACCAATAAATCTGGTATTGAACCATTTGGATCGAGTAGTTGATCAAAAAGTGACAAAACACTTCACAAACCTGAGTACAACACACTTTAAACATTCTACTCCTCTCTCCACCTCTTTTCTCTCCTCCATCTCTGTCTCTCTCTCTCTCCTTCATCCTCTGTGATCCCTCCATCTGTCCTTTGTATTTCCATCCTCCCTCCTCGGTGCCGGCGGTCAGACCAGCTGATCCCCATCTATCCGCTGATCCTCCCGTTAGGACTCCTCCAGCAGGAAGTCCTATCCCAACATCTTAGTCACATGACCTCCTTATGTCTCTCTCACTTCTTCACTAAGTCGCTGTCAAACATCTACAACTGCTGATGGTTTTCAGTTTAAAGTTCACTGCAGTTAGATTTTATCCTCGGGGTTAAATTCAGGAGTTTGAGAAGCTTTAACATCTAACAACACACGTGTAGTTTACAAAGAAAATGAGAGCAGATTTACCATCAAATACCAGAGGAATGCTTCAAACGATGAGCATTCAAAGACCAAACATGCTGTGGACACCAACATAACGGAGCAGCTTCTCATTCTGTGTTAAGAAAGAAATGATTTTATTTTATCCATGCAACATCCCCAGTTTATGACTAACTTTAAGACAATTATTCTCTGTATTACAAGTTTTCTGAAAGGTAAGATTTAAATATGCAAATGAGGCATTATACTATTAAATATGTGCTTTTGTTCCAGAACATAAATCTGAACATTTGATCAAACCAGGTTCAAAATTCTTGTTTCATTTTGTCAACATATTAGAGTAAAAGGTTTTTACAGAGAGAATTTTGGATACTTCTTTGTATTACTATAAATCATTTTTCTCCATGTTTTTAGTAATAAATATTGTATAAATCAGGCTATGAATGATATATGAACAAACCCCTCTGTGTTAACCTTCAGAATATAGATATGAATGAAGCTGTAAAGTTTGGTGTATGTAAGAGCTACTGAAGTGGAGATTTATGGATCAGAGTCTGAGAAAAAACTCATTTAGAGAAAACGTCCTTTAAAGAAATGTTTAGTTAAATTACATACATGTTGAAGACTCTACAGGTGAATAGGGTAAAAAAATAACTAATAGATATCAACATGAAACTTCACCAGATTACTGACAAAGAAGTCAAAGAAGTAAAATAAATGTTTTCTTTCCAATCGTCTGAAAGAAGACGAGTTATGCAAGAAAAATAGATCAAAATCTCTGAATTGACAGGTGCATGAAAAGTTTATGCCTGTAGGTTCTTGCCTTAGAAACACTGTAAAGAAACATTTCTTAAAGATGGAGCTTCTACGCCATGATTGGATATTTGCTAATTCGGGGAGGAGTTAAAAGAGTTTTCTTTATTAGTTAATTAAGAATGTGATGTTTGATGCATCCAATCTTTTTAATTGTCATGAAGAGAAACTGAGTGAACTACTTCGAGGACGTAATGATGAACTTTAAAGGAATACTTCAAAATATTATCGGTATGAATTACTTAGTTAAATAAAGTAAGGATATTACACTTTAAACATCCAAATTAGCCACAAAAATGAGAATATTCCCAGACTTTCTGAATATTTGTAAGAAAAATTGAGGGAGACTGTGGAAACAAAGATGGAGAGATGGAAAGTGAGATGGGAGAGATGAGGGAAACACTGTGACCATGAAAAGATGGCAGAGGGAGGAAAGAAAAAGTCCAGAGAGTATGGATCAGAAGAGGAAAGAAATGAGATAAGAGGCGGAGGAGGAGGAGGAGGAGGAGGAGGAGGACTATGCTCCCCTCTGGGTGTGTTGTTCAGGTTTCAGACCTTCCTGTAATCCAGCTTAATGTCTGCCACGCTGTCGCTGCTCCTGTAATCTGCTTCCTGCTCTCCTGTAATCTCGCTTAAACTCCGCTTATCTTCTGCTTCACGAGCTGGGAAGTCTCAGCGCTTCACTCAGGAGTGAAGAGGAAAGAGACTCCGTTCCTCTGGAGCTCCCCATGCTCTCTGACTCCAAATCCATTCTTTCTGTATCTCACCTCTTGTGTTTGGTTTTATCTCTTCTCTTCGGAAACTGAAGAAGTTTAGAAAAGCGCTGAAGCCCTCCGATCATCTCCTGGTTTAAACCGAGTCAGTGTTGACTCAACTAATGTCAGTTGAGTATAAAAATACATACTTTAACCCAAACCAGGATCCCTTTCCAAACATAGACAAGTACTTCTGTTGCCTTGACCCAACGAAGTACTTTTGCTTTCAATTCTTTGGTTGTGGATAAATGTACTTAGTGAACCTTAAGAATACTTAAAAACATGTTGTTTTGAAGCAGATTGACTTCAGCATCCTTTGTCTTTGCCGTCAGCAGGTCCAACATGTCAGTGATTTAGTTCTTTAAAATCCATCAATCTCTCCTCTACATCTTATCTTTCTCTGTCTCTCTTCCATTGAATCTGACGGGTCTCCTTCAGGTCCTCCGTGAATCTCTCTCCTCCTTCCTCTCTCTACCTCATGAACTCTCAACCTCTTTATTCTGATGAACCCGTCTCTCATCACCCGCTGGGACCCCTACAACAAACCGAGGTATCGGTACACGAGTCTCCTGTGTGTAGAGCCAACAGAACAGATTACACAGCGTCGAGAGGCAGAGCGCTAATTTATGCATTCGTCTCTCTCCTGTCGGTTTGTTGAGTCGCCAAAAGAAACAGAGAAGAAGAGGGGGGGGGGTTAACAACATTGGATACAACACTGCACAAAAACAAAAAGCGAGTTGGGTAGAAGATACAAAAAAAAGGTGTTTGTGTTTAGAGAGAAGTACAGTAGACATAAATGTGATAGAGCTTGGTGAGGTCGGGGAAAGGTTTCCATCTGATGGAATCAAAAGGAACCCGCCTGAGACTCTGAAGGTCTGAGTCATTGTGGCTTTTTACAGTGTTGCAGCGCAGCCTCATGTTTTACCCATAATCCCTTTCATGATCGGGTATTACTCTCTCGGCTGATGAGACACTGTGTTTCACATCGGGACAATTTATTAATTTGAGTTTTTCCTGTTACTGCGGCAACGTGAATGACGTTCTTTGCATCGCAGATATGAATAGAAAGAGGAAGAGGAGACATAAAATGTGTATTTTATGGATTGATACGTTTAATACCAAATTTGGCTTCTGCAACCATCTCATTATGAGGAAAAACTCTGTGTGTGTGTGTGTGTGTGTGTGTGTGTGTGTGTGTGTGTGTGTGTGTGTGTGTGTGTGTGTGTGTGTGTGTGTGTGTGTGTGTGTGTGTGCAGGCTAAATGATGTGTGTGTATGGGCGATTAATAAAAGAGTTGGCATTTAGGAGCAAAAAATCGGACTGGTTTAGATAATTACACCGGGGAGAAAGCAGAAGCCAGGACTTTATCAGCACGCGTGGGAGTCTGAGCATTCTGGGTATTCATTTTTTTATTTATTTTTTAGCCTCTCCACTTAAACGTTTGCCAATTCACCTCATTTTATTCCACAGTAATTAATGTCTGAGCTGCAGCGAGGAAAGATTAGCAGCAGCAGCAGCAGAGAGCAGGCTTTAAGGCTGTTAAGTGTTAATAGGTTTATTATCATCTGAAACACTTGAAGAGTGGATTCTGAGGAGAGATGAGGAGATGAAAAGATGTAAAGCAGGAAAATTAAAAAAAACAACAACAAGACTAACATGATAAATAAAAACAACATAGAAACATCCCAGCAGGGGAGGTATCTGCTGCCCAAGGCTGGGAGGGAACACAGGGTTAACGCAACATCAGGCTGAGGGAACATCAGGCTGAGGGAACATCAGGCTGAGGAAACATCAGGCTGAGGAAACATCAGGCTGAGGAAACATCAGGCTGAGGGAACATCAGGCTGAGGGAACATCAGGCTGAGGGAACATCAGGCTGAGGAAACATCAGGCTGAGGAAACATCAGGCTGAGGAAACATCAGGCTGAGGGAACATTGGGTTAACAGAATATATGCAGAGGATATAGGGAACAAAGGACTTACAGAACAAAAGGCTGAGGGAACCCAGGGTCGAGGGAACATGGGACTTACAGAGGACTGAGGGAACATAGGTCTGATAGTGTACGGGGCTGACAGAACATATTTCATTTAATTCACATTCAATTCACGTAAAATGTGAAGAGAATTCATATTTCATACATAATGTAAATAGCTGGTGATCAGATGTGACTCGAGATTCATCCTCAGTGGAGTGAACAGTTCAGACAAAGTTCAGCAACGAACACCTGAGACTCCTTCAACAGTCACATGTGGATTCAGGGTTCCTCCTGTGTGTGACCTACGGTTGATACATTCGGGGTTAATAAAGAGTTATTCTGTGGCTGGTATCAGGTGAGAGCTGGACTCTCCATCACCAGCCGCCTCTGAGTGGCAGTCAAACGGAGAGCAGTAATCATGGCGTTCCCACCGGAGCTGCTGCTTCTGGAGACAATTTAGCAGCTGCAGTGCAGTCTGGGTAAAATGGCAGCCCTTCTTTTCGCTGACACATGTGATTAACGGAGGACGTCTCCCCGATTGACACGTCTGTTTTCTCTCTGCCTCCTTCCCGTCTCCGAGCATTAACGTTAGCGACGCCACTTTTTGGCGAGTCCTCCCCCTCTCTGCTTTCTGTTCCACTGTGAAGGTGCTGACAGCTCTGAGAATTATAAATCCTGTGCACATAATGACTGTAACCTTTTCTATACAGTGCACTCAATGCATAACGTATATGATAAAGCTCCCACTTAAATGTATTTATTTGAATAAACTGTTTTATTTCACAGTAATTGTCAGCGAATCCTCCCTAACTGGAGATGGAAACATCACCGGTAGCCAAATGCTGACAAGTGGAAGTGACAATAATTAATAGTGCTCCACAATAACCAGGTGAGGAGCAATTAAAGTCAACGCAACAAGTGGGCGAGAGAAAAGGAGGCAGAGAGGCAGATAAATGAACACTTATCCTGAAGTTGAATGACGTTTGTGACGGGAGGACAAAGGAGGGGAATGGGAGGACAGATGAACCACAGCTGCTCTGAGCCGTCAGATACTGTCGCTACGGTAACCATCTGCATCGGTAGTTGGGCAGTGATGGGAGGTGGAAACTTGCTTCCTGTTTAGGCAATACAAATCCTTCATAATAAAAAATAAATGCATAACTTTGACACTTCATTGGTTGATGGAGATGAACAGCTGGTGGAGCTAATTCTCCAGTCGCTGGCATTAAACCACCACAGAAGAAGAAGATGAAACGACTTTTAAAGATGGAAACCCACGTGGAGAACATGGTGTACGTCACCACTTATTCATGAAGTCTGTTCTCATTGCAGTTTGTCGCTTTGATTGGCGAAGCCCAGTTTGACAGTTTGATCAAAGTTTACGAGCTGATTGGCAGCTGCGTTAGAGACTCCTCAGCTCTGATTGGTCGGTTTCCTTCAGGTGCTGTGGGATCTTGCAAAGCTAAACCATGTGTAGCTATAATTAGGATGAATAACTTACTCTGTGTACGTTACGCAGGCTAAAGTAGCATTACGTAGCTTAAGTTCTCCTTGGTGAAAGTCCTGTGTTTTTTCACCTCCTGACACTGAATTTGGCCGTCTGAATACGGGCTGAATATTTTTCTCTTTTGCTTTTGGTTCTCACCATAACTCTTTTTTTCCAGCTATGAGCAACTCTTCCATCTCTGGCGAGCGTTGCATTCTGGGACAACATGTCCAATAGCACCACACTCGAAGACAACGGGACTCCAGTCGCACACTGAGACACTTTATTTAGTTACAGAAACACAACAGATTGACGCTGAAGCATGTCGACAAAGCACCTGCTGAAAGGAAGTGAATGTTCCAGAATCATTATATATTTTCCTCCTCTAATGGAAATAAACTGTAATATGTTCGCTTTTATAATGACTCCGTGTTTCCACGTTGACCGACTACTGCACAGCTGTCTGCTGTTCTCATCAAACAGGAATAATTCAGAGCCTCAGTGGCCAGAGGAGAGTGTGTGTGTGTGTGTGTGTGTGTGTGTGTGTGTGTGTGTGTGTGTGTGTGTGTGTGTGTGTGTGTGTGTGTGTGTGTGTGTGTGTGTGTGTGTGTGTGTGTGTGTGTGTGTGTGTGTGTGTGTGTGTGTGTGTGTGTGTGTGTGTGTGTGTGTGTGTGTGTGTGTGTGTGTGTGTGTGTGTGTGTGTGTGTGTGTGTGTGTGTGTGTGTGTGTGTGTGTGTGTGTGTCTGTGTGTGTGTGTGTGTGTGTGTGTGTGTGTGTGTGTGTGTGTGTGTGTGTGTGTGTGTGTGTGTGTGTGTGTGTGTGTGTGTGTGTGTGTGTGTGAGTGCGTGTGTGTGTGTCTGTGTGTGTGTGTGTGTGTGTGTGTGTCTGTGTGTGTGTGTGTGTGTGTGTGTGTGTGTGTGTGTGTGTGTGTGTGTGTGTGTGTGTTCACCCTCTGTGCCTCCTCTAATTAGCGCCTCCTGTAAATATTTAATGTCCGACAGTGGAGCAGCAGAGGATGCTAACACAACATGCTAACACAACATGCTAACACAACCTGCTAACACAACATGCTAACACAACATGCTAACACAACCTGCTAACTTCGGTTGAATGTTTTCAAATCTTTTTCCATTTTTAATTTCTCTTTCCGTGTGACGCAACAGTTTCATTTTATTTATTCACCTTCATCAAAAGTGCTGAAACCACCGCCCTCAGCCGGTCCTCTGAAGGAGATGCTCGTTGTGGAGACGCTTTCTTCTCTCTGGTTTGACTTTGCTGCTTCTGTGTGCAGAAATGACATCATCCCCTCCTCCATCGCTCTTCATTTGCTGTTTCTTTTTTTCTTTTTTTTCTCTCCTCCATGTGTCCGCTGTTTGCTTTCAGGCTCATCCATCCATCTTAATATTCTTCAGCTGAGTTAACCAGACAGGATGAAATACAGGAGAGAGGAGGAGGAGGAGGAGGAGGAGGAGGAAGGTGTTTGTGATTGTAAAGCCGCACTGGGCCTCCTGTCCTGTTACAGTATATTTAATTATTATTATTTTTAATTATATAATAATAACATGAGTTTATGGTCTCAATCTCTAGTTTCAAGTCTTCTTCAATACAGCATGATGTTCATTTAGTAAATGATGCTCCATTTAGAGTCAAACAGACCATAAAGCAGGGGATGCAAAACGCCAAATGTAAAATCTTTGGTCAATTTAAAATGTCTTATTCAGCGTTGGGTTGTTCTTAGCTCCGCCCTCTGGTGTCACTTCTGATAGCGTCATCAAAAAAGTCCACAAACAAACGGATGATGTCACTGTGACTACGTCCACTTACTATATACAGTCTATATGTTACACATAGAAACACAAATACACAACAATATATGATGTTTTTGTGGGGCGTAAAGTCCACAGGTAATCCAGCTCTTGAATGAAATGTGTTTGACGGAGATATTTTCTTGTGTAGAGTGTAGAAGTCTATTTATTTATCATATTGTGTTTTTTATCCTGTTAACTGAATCCTGATATAATTAGACCAAATCAATGCTACAAATCAGGTCAATTCAAACTGAAACCAGACTGGACAGAGATGAGATCATCTTCTTTTAGAAAGCGTCGTGTGGAAATGTTAAGGACCTTTTTTTTTTTTTTTTAATCAGAATGTGAAAGTGTGGAGTTCTGGGCTGACTCAGGATCAGCTTCAGATTTGAGTCATGACTCCAGGTTGCACGTCCCGCAGCGTCGGCCCGCCAGTCACATCCACACAGCCAGTGTCCAGGATGTGTTGCCACGGAAACAAAGCAGTGCAGGAGGAAGAGGAGGAGGAGGAGGACCACAGACTCCTGACAGCAGAGTAGCTCCATGTTCACGTTTCTCTTCCTGTTCTAGTCTTTGAAGTTGAACATGGAGAACGTTTTCTTCGTGCTTCGTTTTAACCGTTGATGCGACCAGACGGCAGATTGTTTTTCAGGTCATCACAGAGAGGAGCAGCTGACAGGCCGACAAACAGAAGCTCAAACACAATGACGGAGAGGCAGAGTGACGGACGGGGAGGAAAGGTTCGGACCGCCCGACTCCCCGCCGGCGTTCCACACCTCCCAGAGAGACGAGGACGATCCTGTCAGCGAGAGGAGGCCTGTCTTCATTTCAGCATCGCTCTGGTTATCGGCAGCCTTTTTTATTTTTACCACTCCGAGTCATCCTGGTGGAGAGGCCGGCAGAGGTCAGGAAGGCCGGAGGGCAAACGAAGGCGAACTGTCAATCACTTCATGGTTAGGGTGGAGGCTAAAGAGGGAGGGATGATGCTTCTGCAGAGGAGAGGGAGACAAAGGGAGAGAAAAGGCTGCATGCTGATAAGGTGTCTTGTTTAACCTTACGTTAATTTAATATTTATTTGGGGATTTATATATCCCTAATAGACGGTAAATCAATATTTATGAGACGGCTCATGAATCTGCCGGGACACGATGAGCGTTTAAATGCCACCGAGAGTCTGGAGTCACATCTGCCTCAGAGAGGAGCAGCAGGAGTCAAACAGGCTGCAGCACAGCACAGGGAGGGAAGCAGCAGTCAGACAGCAGACCAGGGGAGGAGGTCCAGACCTGACCCTCATGGAGGACCCGGACCCAGGCCTCCGGTTGGTTCTGGGTCTCCTTCTGGTTGGAAATGCTTGAAAAACCTCCAGATGTTTGTGCTCCTCATCCAGATGCACTATAGAGGAAACGTATTCCAGCTGCACGATCTCATTCTGTCGGATCCAAGAGTTTGAAACCGCACACGACCAGTCTGTCGGTAAGAGTAGATACAAAGTAGGCTTTGTTTGAACTCCAGTGTTGCACCGTAGCGTTAGCGTTAGCAAATGTCGCGCAAGCTACGAATACGCACAAAGATGTTCATGCTCAGCGTGTAAACGGCAAAATACCATAGACCAACCTCCACTATGCATTTAAATGATCTCGACACATATCTCATATCCATGGACTACTTTATCACCTTTATAAAAGCACTGTAAAGAAACAGGTCAAGTATTAAATTCATTATAAAGAAACAAAGGTTAAATGATTTTTAAGACATTCTGTTCTAAAGCATCTAAAGACAAGTTGACCTTCAACACACAAACCGTGATTACATCGTTGTCTTGCTTGTGCACCTCGAGGATATCTGCTTTATACTTCATATAGATGAGCTTGTAACCACTCAATTCCAGTATATATTTGTGTGTATATGTATATATACATTCTTTTCAAACTTTGAATTAGTTTCTCCTGACTCATTTTTAGATTTTGGCAGAATTTCTGCTGGATCGGCTTCTTTTTATTATTCAGTTTTAGGAGGGGATCCAATGATTAGATGCTTTTCTGGCGGTCAAGTTTGCAGTTGAGTGATCTGATTTTCCAAATGGCTGCAGTCAAGAGATCTTTTGGAGAAGACTAGTATTGTACATGTTGTACAGCCTCCAACACCATTCAATCATCTAGAACTAGAATTGCTCTGACCTTTATCATGTTGGTACGACTCTCTCTCTTTTCATCTCACTTTGAAGACAAACCATTCTGCCGTGTTAAACTCTGTAATCCAAATGACATTTTCCAAATCAAGAAGCTTCCAAAGACGTAACATTGAAGCCAGCACAGTTTCTCTCTGTGTCCCGACTTTCAGTCCAAACACCGTCTGAAACAAATAAAAGCAGCTTGGCGTGGCGTCCCGTCAGCAGCGAGCCTCTTGGCGGTCTCATCACGAGGACTCCTGCTGGAGTTAAAGCCTCGTTGCTCGTATTGATGGCAGCAGAGCATATGTTCTCTTTCAGAACGCGAGCCCATCGAGCAGCTTCAAAGAACCCGTTCTCCGTTTGTTAATCACAGATTCCAGAATGGAGTCGCAGTCGGATCAGACTTCAGTGGGTTTGGGAGTCGGAGAAGAACACGAGACGATCTGAATCACTATGTCAATATGAAAACGACTGCTGTCTAATTAATACGGTTAAATATGGAGGCTTCCTTTAGCTGGAGTGGTTTATTGATTAAGTTAAACAGTTAAGAAGCAACGAGTCAAGAAGTGAATCACCTTTTCAATTAAGTATGGTAATAAAAAGATCAGTCAATGAGATCTTTATTTTTCTTTAATTTAATAAAACACTGCCTTTTAATCTGGTGTTGAATTGCTCTTTAAAGATATAAAAATAGAATATAATTTAGTGTTAAGGTAAAATATGAATAGTTTAAAGACACAATACTTTAATGACGCAGTGTTATTATTTTAAAAACACATTTCCCATTTGTTAAATATGTTAAATGTTTTGCAGAAATTGTCTATAATTTAATTTTTTTTCGCAATAGCCTTTTTTTTTTATAACATAAATTAAGATAAAATAAAATAATCCTTTATTAGTCCATAGCGGGGACATTTTCAGGATTACAGCAGCAGAGAGGACAGTGCAAACAAGAGACATAAGTAAAAAGATCAAAACAAGTATTATAGATAAGTAAATAAGTATTAACACAGTAAAGAATAATAAATAAGTAAAAAAATAAATACTATATTAACAGAAAGAATCATTTTAGTATTGCCCAGTGGATTGCACGGATCATAAGCATATATACTTAAAAACCTAAATAAGTAAAATAATAATGAAATTAGAAGTTATGAGAAGCCACAGTGATGCCTTTAAACTAGTTCAATTTATTCACAAACATATAAACTCAATATATTCTCTGATAAAGACTGAAAAGCAGGAAATCTTCCCGTTTTTAACAAATGTAGCGATGAAGGTGTTCTGTCCGTCCTGTGACACCTGTTGACTTCCTGTCTTTAATCAGAGCTCCTGATGGAGGTGTGAACCATCACACAGGAGACCATGCTGCTCTTCTTCAACTCTTCCTCTTCACTCTCTTTATTCCTGCTTCCTCTTCCTCTCTAATCTCCCTCGTTCATTCTCTCTGTCCTCTGCCAAACTCTCTCTCTCTCTCTCTCTCTCTCTCTCTCTCTGTGCTGCAGTGGTGGAAAGTTACCAAGAAATATCCATCCCATAGCTGAAGCAGCCTGATGATGAGTTCTCATTTCATTTTGTCTTTTGTCATGTTTTCTGTTTTCTGTCTGATCTGAGTTGGTTCATTTTCATTTCACACAGAGTTGTGGCTCTGATTGCTGGAACAGTCAATGTTGTCATGTTGACTGAAGAAACATGTTGAGTTGTTGATGCTGTGAGTCAACAACCTCCAAACATCTGCTGTTGTTCTGTTTCTGATAAATAAAGCAACAGAACGCAACACTTTGTTTGATATCTTACATAAAAGTTGCTCCTCGTCTTTAGTGCTTTTCCTACTAAAGTCCTGCATCAGGTGTCAATTTCTGCTCGTTTACATGAAGTCAGTACTTTCTAAATTTGGATTTAAATTGATTAAACTTTGTCTTCACAGGAAAGGCTTGGTCAGTTTTAGGAAAAGATTGTGCAATACTTAGGTAGGTTAATTAAATGCATTGATGTGACAAAGCAACAGTCAGAGCAAGAGACGTACTTTATAATATCCAAAAAGATGAATATTGGTGGGAAGAGAGGAGGTGGATGAGTCCAACAAAGAGGACTTTCCACTAGAAGACCAGTGTCGACATCACATTGTGGTTTTTTTTAACTGTTGGTTTTGTTGCCTAAACCTAACTGTTATTTGAGTTGTCTAATCTTAACTGTACATATAACCATGATGTTTTACCTTAACCTAAATAATTGATTGTTTTTTTAACATATATTGTCCTGAAAAAAAAAGTTGCTCTGAGCGACAGGAAAAAAACTGACAACGTGTGTTCCTGTACATGAAACCAATAGACTGCTTTTCATGACTATGTCACAAACTGCCGAGAGTCTGTGTTCCATCTGAAGATTTAGCCCAAAGCTGCAGAGTTGCTCATAATTGTGAGCAGCTCTTTTGACATTACAGAGAGCTTTGATTAATCATTAATATATAAATAATAAAGCTATTGATCAGTGGAGCTTTGCACAACAGTATATTGTTTGTTCTTCCTCATCATGTCCACATCGGAGCAGTCTTCTAATGCAAACAGCTTTGGTGTTGTATTTGTTTTTGTCTGATATCTGCAGTTATTCAAGAGAAACGGATTTTAGTTGAAACAATGCAGGCTTCTCTCTCTCTCTCTCTCTCTCTCTCTCTCTCTCACTCCAGAGACTGAACCACAAACACATCGTCGTGGTGATAATACCGGCTTTAGTTCACGGCTCAGTCGCTCTGAGCTCTGCTTCCATGTTCTCTGCTGTCCGTGTCGAGAGGATGAAGTCATATCATCAATGCATCATTCTATTGTTTCTCTCTCTCTCTCTCTCTCTCTCTTGCTGAATCACTCCATCAGCCTCTCTCTCTCTGTATTGTTTGGTGAAGGTCAGTCTTTGACATTGGAGCATGTAGCTCTCCACAGAATGAAACCAGAGAGCTCAGATTTGCTTATCTCAGTCTCTTTTTTTATTTTCTCTCTCTCTCTCTCTCTCTCTCTCTCTCTCTCGGAGATTCAGCAAGACAGAATTATGTAAGAATTTAATTCCAAAGTGAAATCCATTCAGAAATGAGTGTCGGCTGACTGTGACGCTGCTGTGAAAATCAAACTCAGTCGGGTTAAAAACAGAGAATGAATCCATCAGCAAGTCTTTAGCATAGAGCTCCAATGTTGTTCCTTCATCAACATCATCATACCGTAGTTTACTTTATCAAATGTGGATTCATCCGCCGCTGAAAATAGTCCCCGACAAATGCAACATTTCCTCCTGGTTGTTTGATAAAAACAATAACCAGCTGTTATATATCAGCATGCTTCAAACTGTGGCGCTCTATGCAGATGTAGTTTTGGCGGGAGTCAAGGATGAAGTTAGGTGACGTAGAATAAAGAGCGACAAAGTAATCGAACAAAAGAGACGTTGCTTTCACCAGGAGGTGTTCATGTCCCGTGTGAAACTCAAGGTCAACGTTGCTGCTCTCATCCAGCGTTTGTAGCAACACCTACGAAAAATAATGCGCTGTAATTCGTTTTTCTTCCTTTGTATGTTATCCAAGTATCCATGAACTAGGAAGAATTAAGACGTCCAACATCCAGCGATATTTCAGCCAGCAGGTCGCTGTTTGTTAACGTGTGAAACGAGAAGTGAACGTTGATTTATTTGTAACGTAACTTTAGTTCTTTGTTAACAGCACTTCTGTAATTGTTTTAAACCCAAACATCAATCTATTCCTAAACCTAACTGAGTTTCCTGTGAAGACGAAAGTTTATTTTGAAAAGACTGTGTTCATGTAACGAGTATAAATTGACACGTTTTGCCGGTCTTTGTAGTAAAACAAACAAAAAAGAGGGTTCATAACTACTTAAGCAGCATACTTATTTTAACCAAACTATGATCTTTTCATAAAACAAACCAAGTTTCCTGTAAATATGATTTATTTTGAAAAGACAGTCTTTGTAACACGCAGAATTTGAGAACGTGTTGCAATTATATAAGTCATCTCTGTCGGTTGGAAACCTCCTATGTAACCTGGTTACTTTTAATGAAATAAGAAATTAAATTAAATTAGAAAAAATTAACATTACATTGTCAAAGTTGGTATCATGTGTCTTTATATTATAACTATTTCAATTAATAATACTGGACCAATAGCATTGATTTACGAAGACAAACAAAAATGACAAAATATGGAGATTCTTTGTTTCCGATAGCGACAATATATACTGTATATAAATTAATCTTCACTGCCAATCCTTTATTTATTTATTTATTGATGCACATGAATACATTTGTTTGTCTCAGAGTTGAGTTGATTCATTCACTGTAGAAAAAGAGGCAAATATCCAATAAAGTTGGTCCTTTAGTCTGATGTCATTTGGTAAAAGGATATTAAAGTGTATTACTGTTTGGGTTTTATTAATGCAGTGATGTCCACCATTTTTATCCCAATATCTCTGAACCATCAAAGTCATTTTAATCTGAGAAGATGGCGACCAAAGTCAGACGGTCAGACAGGAAGTAGAGCGGCGTGGTCATAAAGCAGAGTTATGCTTTAAGACTTTTGGCTTTTGTTCAGCAGTTCTTTGGGTCTGAAACTCATTTCTCTAGTTATTAAATGTTATGGTCAGATAGTTTAATATCTGCTCACAGCTACTGTATCGTAAAATGAAATGAAATACTTTTTCATTTTATTGATTCATTCTTTTTCTCCATGTTGCTTCTTTTCTTCTATAACAGTCCTTCTCTCCTGTGTTCTTTCCTCCTCTCCTCTCTCTCCTCACTTGTTTCCTCCTCTCCTCTCACCTTTCTTTCTCATTCAGTCATTTCCTCCTCTCCTCTCTTTTTTCCTCCTCTCCGCTCACCTTTCCTCTTCTCCTCTCCCCTCCTTTCCTCTCCTCATTGTTTCCTCCTCTCTTACAGACTATGAATCCTTCCACACCTCCCTCCATCTCTCCCCTCTACCACTCTAATTGACAGTACCCCCCCTCCCCCACCATCTCTCGTCCGTCCTCCTCCTCCTCCTCCTCCTCTTCCTCCTCTATTTATGCTGACAATGCAGTTTGTTATTTTTCCCCGCTGGCTTTCACCCCGTTGTTCCAGTTCTCTCGGGTGCAGAGGAGACCCAGAGGTCAATCTGTCACCTTCACAGAGCTGCAGCCGTCCTCCCCTCACCCCCTCACCCCACCCCCTCACCCGTCTCCTCCGTCCTCATCCTTCAGTCTCATCGCGTATCGCTGGTAAAGAAATCAACTTAAACATCATGTGCAGAATGATTTTAATTTAAGCTAACTATCTGCATGTCTCTTCTAGTTTTGTTTAAAATTTGTTTAAAAACCCACAGAAGTTTTCAAAGGTACTGAATATGTCGGGCTGAATTCTGTGGAAATGTGTCTAAAATGATGCAAAACAAAAATGTAGAATATCTGACTGCTGGAAGGAATGCATCCATAAAAAACACAAAGAAATCATGCAGCTTCAGTGACAACATGGTTCAAAAGATATTATGTGGATCAGATTTCCTAAATGGGACCAAACTTTAAAATAAATAAAGTCAAGATTGAAGAACATTGAGATGTGAGTCAAATATCTTCAGTTGGAGATATTTAGTGTGATTTGTGATTTAGAAAGTAGTTTTTTGTCGACCTCAGAGTTTGCTGTGTTCCGTTACAGATCTCTGCTGGGACAAATGTCAGCAGGTTTATCACATTTATTCCACTTGACATATGAAGTGAGTGTTTTTGAGCGTCTCCTCGGTGTGTTTGTCTCCTGGTTACGACTGCATATTATTGGATATGATGTTGGACTCGTGGAGAATGAGTTTCACTGTGTGAACGTACACAAAGTTATGAAACGCTGATGATGCTGACTGAACAAATGTGCAGTCAGCATTTATCTCCTGCTGAGGTGAAACGAGTGCCCTTGACATTTAAAAGCTCTCTCTTTTTTTATTTCATCTACTTGTGGACAAATATAAGTTCTTTAATAACGGACATGACATTCATTATGCCACTTTTATCACAAAGATCACCTTTATTTCAGACAGAATATTATGTTAGACCATCATTATGTTTGATAATATTCTAGTAAGAAGCCAATTCTGGCTCTTATCATAATTATGCAGACGACAAACAGATTTATATAACGATATCACCAGACTGAAATAGACCAAAAAAACTATAACAAATTAGCCAAATTAGCTGTTAGCAGTTCCTGTTTGCACTGTTTTAGTACAGACAACTATCACTGGATAACTTTGATACTAAAGAAAATTAAAACATGATGATTCTCAAGCAAATTCTGAAGTCTTTTTTAATGATCTCTAAGTGCATTTAAGGAAGTTTATTCTGGAAAGACATCAGAGATAATGATATCCTTGTCACACTAAAATATATATATATATATATATATTTAGTTTACCAGAATAAACTCCCTTAAATGCACTATTGCACTATTTCTTAGATTTCAGTTTCTTTACTTTTTAATGATCTGCCGTGAGACTCGGTTGTCAGTTCAGACTTGGCGTTGGATTTTGACCACTTCCCTGCTCCATAAGCAGATAAACACAAACATCATTTCCGTTTGCTAATGTGTTGATGTTTTTTGAGTCAAACAGGTTTTATGTTAAATCACTTCAATCAGACTACATTAACACTAGCTCTGATATAGGGGTGTGCTTAAAACAATGAATAAATATTTCAACAGTGGTCGTTTACACAGCTGTCCACTTGTGATCAGGCAGCCAAAGATGTATACCTCACATTGTATCTTTACCTCGCTTCAACCCTGCTCCCGACTTTAGTCTTTCTCTTTTAGCTTCTTGCTGCTGAACGTCCATGTTTATGAAGAACACATCCTGTCATTGATGAGTGCGGTGCAGGTTTCTTCTCCCTGTAATCTTACTCCTGTCTGATTGAGGCTTTTGAGGGCCGTTTCAATCAATGCAACCTTAAAGACAACATAACGAACGGTGTGTGGGGAAGCTTCCAGTTTAACATCTGAGGAAATTGTTCCCTTTTCTTCCCTTGTTATTTTTTCTCTCCTCTGTCGATACCTCCCACTGCTGTTTCCAACTTATCTGATGAATAATGTGCCGTGAAACTCTTTAGGTTGTCGATAACTGTCTCGGCGTCGGTGCCACCAAGACAGATTCCTCTGCGTTTCTTCTGCTGCTGAGCGATAAGCTTTCGATAATGTTTTTTTTTTTTCTCCCAGAAAATGGATTAATAGCATCTCACAGCAGGAAACTGAACTCTTCATTGTTCTTCTTCGCATCAACCCCCGTCTGCTCGGTATTTCTTTTTCTTTTACTACCTCACTTATTCCTGTTTTTCTCTCCTCCATCTCTGTCTGCATCCTTCTGAAGACACATTTGCATTCAAGCTCATCCAGTCGGTTCTGGGTTTAGTCTTGTTCTGTTGGATAAACTGTGAACATATGGAGGCATGTTCAGGTAATTAAACGCAAACCTGAGTTTAATTGACATAATTAGATACGTTCATTGCAGTCTGGCTCACAGTTCAGCAGAATTCATTATCCGATTTATTTGATTCTGCAGGTTGAATAAATATGCTGCTACTGGTGGCACTGGTGTGGAAATATTTAGACAAATCTTAAACACCATTCATTGTAAATCATCTTAATTAATGAGGTGCAAATCAGTCTCAACGCAGTGGAATGGTCATGAAATGCAAACTATTGGTTTCATGTACAGGGACACAGCTTTTTTTTATAGGGATGACATCACGTTAAAAACGAAAGCTAGTTTTATGCAACAAAACCAACAATTAGGTTTAGGCAACAAAACCACCAACAGTTTGGTTTAGGCAACAAAACCAAAAGTTAGGTTTAGGGTCAGGTTTAGGGGGCAAAGTCCAGTTGGTTGGACTCATCCACCTCCCGTCTTCCCACAAATAGTCGTCTTTTTGGATATTATAAAGTACATCACTTGCTCTGACGGTATCTTAGTCACGTGGATGCATTTCATTTATGTGTCCTCCATGAATAAGGCTCCTAATTGACTTTGTCCTGGGCGAAACAAAAAAAACTGACAATTTGTGTCCATGGACACGAACCAATCGATTGCATTTCCTGACTTTTACACAAACTGCCATGACACTGAGCTGTGTTGTGTCACAACGCGTCCTGGAATTCCTATTATTCTTAAAAGAATAGACAAAGAAAAGTTCTGTCCAAATCACCAAAAAATGAAATAAGGATCTACATGTTGTCCCACCCTAAACGTCTCCTCCTGAGTGTCTCGAGCCACACTTTGGTTTTTGTCTCTCCAGTGACCGGCAGCTGAATCAAGGATTCATGGTCAATAAGAGGCTTTACAGTGGGACGGCAGAGGTTTCTGCAGATAGTGTGAACCTTCCACAGGCTGATCACTGAGTGCTGTCGAACAGATGTGACTCCACTAGTTACAAAAAGCCTTCTTTCTCATCATGCACCTGATACCCAACGGGGCTTATTCTCAAACCGCCTGGGAATACCTTTCAGAGGCCTTCCAACAACGAAAACTCTTTTTCTGTTTGGAAAGGTTCCTCGCTGAGCGAAATGACCCGGAAATATTTAAGTGGCATTCATGGTAAGATCTCATTTAGCCATTTTAAGACACGCAAAAACTTCTAAATTCACCAGAGGGGTAGTTACTGACCATTCTATATCGTAGAACTAATCTTTTAATCTCGTCAGCTTGTGTTAACAACAGACCTTATTTCATACATCTAACCAAAAACACATTTCAAAAACACTTTCATTTCAAGATGAGGGAACAGGAAGTGAAGAATGCTGCCTCAGTTCTGGGTTTTAGGACTCATTCCTGCAGAACTCTATATGAACTTGCTACCAGACAACATTCATTGCTCAGTTGATGGAAGTTGCTGAGGTCGATATTTATTTTTTGCTGCAGACATGTTTACATGAAATACAAGTGTTGATTTGAACTTTATCGGAGAAAACAGAAATGAAAACGGCCTCAGACAAAGTTTCAAAACCTTTCTATTATCTGAATAAATTCATATGGTTTCACCTTTTAGCAAGAAAGTCCATGAAAGGTTTTTTGTTTATTAGCAGCATATGTGAAAAAACATTGAACATGTTCCATTATTTTGGTGGAAGGTTCAGCTTTGGTCCAAGAAAGCTTTGAAGCTTCTGTTGCGAATCCACAAACGTTCCCAGTCGATCAAATAAAAAACGTTCAGATGAAATGTTCTGATAGAAAACAGACTTTCTGTTTTTGTAGGAATCAGTCTTTACTCTCGTTTCATGCCTTGTTGTGTCCTGTCGTGTTTACCGCAGGGCGCCATTATTTAAATGTCGTTATTTCAAAAGCAGACCGCCGTCACGTGCAGGAATCGAAACCCCCCCCGCTGTTTTCAGAGGCAGAAATGTGTCGCATGTCAGCGGCTAAACGAGCGGATTACCGAGTCATTATAGCGGTTTGAGTCAGCAACACTCTGCTTCATGATGCTGCGCTGCAAAACAAAATCTCCTTATCCCCTGAAGGGAGAGAAAGCTAATATCCTATATTTAGGTGAGCATTAAGGGCCATTACCCGACAGACAAAGTGCTTTATCCGGAGCGGCTCTGTTGTCGGGTGGGAGTCTTTTCTCTCTTTTACTGCATCTTAAACGAGGTGGGAGAGATGTGATTGTCCACATCAGAAAAGCTCACAGCTGGCCGGATGTTTCCTCTTTTATCTGAACGAGAAGACTAACAGCAGGTCAGGCGTGCAGCGGGAAAAAGTCAAATTTACGACATGACCTTTAACGCACCGCTGTGATGGCGACGCTGCAGACGGAGCGGGAGGCAGAGTTTGGCTTTTTGAAGATTAAAAGGCGTGTTTTCTAACCTTTTGTGTTGAGAGATGTATTCATGTTGACCGAAAGCGGCTTGGGTTGGGTCTGAACTGCCGGAGATGCTTTTTGTCCCGCTGAGCTAAATCTCTAAAGCTGCTCTTCTTCAGGGATTTTCTGTTGACTGGTAGAACAGCGGGAGCCAAATCACAGAGTGTGTGGTGTTTATGTAGAGCAGCGATGCACCAACCAACACTGGTGCTCCAGGGTTTCACTATTTAACCACTTCATGTCTTTGCACATTGCTGCCTCCGTCCTTGCATCAACTTTAACTCCCTTATCTTTAAGTATTTAATAAACCACTGGTGTCTTTACACACCAAACACACACACACACACACACACACACACACACACACACACACACACACACACACACACACACACACACACACACACACACACACACACACATTAACCTGTGTAGAAAACTGAAGCAGCACAGTTTGCAGAACAGATCCACCTTTAAAGCCCACATTTCAGACAGAAGAAGACAAAAGCAGCTTCTCATTTTTAGCTTCCGGATGAAATGACAGCGTTTGTCTCTTCTATCTGATTGTTGGTGCCATGAGTTAATTGAAATCCTCTCTGGCTGTTTTCAGGTGACTCGTGTTACGTTGAGGGTTCTTTGTGCTATTTTCCTGTTTTTTTTTCACTAGAATCCTCATTCAAGGATTTGTATGATAACTTTCAAAAAGTTACTCCTCATTTTTAATGCGAAATCCAGCAACACATGTCCGCTCGTTACATGTATACTGCCTTTTCAAAATAAACTTCACAGGAAAGGCAACAAAACTTTGACTTATTTTTTTACACACAGCTGTCTTCTGTCTAAAAGATCAAAACCACGTAGTCTCCAACGCAGTGTGTCCAGCACCCTTCTCATGGTTAAAAGTCCTGTGTTTGTTGGACCCGTCCACCTCACCTCCCACCGTCCTTTGAGATATTTAATACTACGTCACTTGGTGTTGACCGTTGCTTTGTCACACAGAAGCATTTCATTTGTGTCTCAACCACAAAGAAGGATCCTAATTGACTTCCATTGGTGTTGTACTGAGCGACATGAAAAAAAAACACATGGACAAAATGAGTCCCTCTACACGAAACCAATAGATAGCGTTTTTTGACTATTTCATGAAGCTGGGCTGGTGATAAAGTCCCATACCTGTGAGATAAAATGAATGTTTAAGTCAATGGACTCTTGTGACTTTGAAGAGAGCTAGGGAGCAGAACGAAATGTATTTTAAGCTTTTTTCTTAGAATATTCTCAGCGCGTCACCTGGCCTACACACAGCCGTTTCAGATGAAGCCGTTGTATCTCTTCAAACCCAGCAGACTCCAGCAGAGTAGATTCTGACCCATTTGCCCGACTGGGTGAGTTTAAAACACCCATCATGACTCAGGTGATCCCGGCTTTGATGCTGTGTTTCTGCACCAACAAACAGCACTCAGTCATCTCTCTCCATCACACACACACACACACACACACACACACACACACACACACACACACACACACACACACACACACACACACTGTCTCACATGTCCTCGGGAGCGTCTGTTTGCTCTGTAGCTGCCGCCTCCGTCTTCACTTGTCAGGCTGATGAAGCCTCCTGCTCCGCTACACTCGCTGTGAGTCGCTGTGAATGAGTGTCAGCTTAAACGCCTCCGATGTAGAAATGAGTTTGGATTGAGAGCCGTTAATGGAGTGGAGGCTGTGATTGGCCTCGGAGCCGCCGCGCTGAGCCGATGGCGGCGGCCGGTATCAGCGGGCTCTGTTTGCTAGCTGACATGATGGCACTTCCTGCAGGAGAAAGCCTAATTAATTGTTCTCATCATTTGTTTATTTCTGCCTGCAGCCGTTTCTCATTTCCTGTCCCAGCATCACGTCTCTTTCTGTCACATGTTCTGTCACTCAGATCGCTGACTTCTTGTTCTTTCTTTTTTTTAAATGTACCACGTTGCTGTTTCTACGTTTGTTCTCCTTCAGTCTCCTCCTGCCTCAGTTTGTTCTTCTCTCTTGATGACTTTTCATTTTTTTCTCCATCTCTTTCTTTCTCCATTAATTCACTCTGTTGGAAACCAGCCGGTTGTTCTGAAGGTTTATTTTGGAGGTGCGGTCTCTTTCGGCTTCCCAAAGAGTCACTGTTATTTTCAGTTTTCAGACCTGATGGGCGAAGAAAGAACTTTCAATGTTCAGGGTTGAAAAATGAATAAAACATAATGATGAAACAAACTTTTGTCTTCTTTTATTAAGGCTTTACAGACTACATTTAGCCCTGGAGCTACTTTCCTCTTTTGTCCATGAGTGTCCAATTTCCATGTCCACCCACCTGGAAAATGGAATGAAATCATTTCTTCCTCTCTGACACAAAACTGTGTCAGAGAGGAAGAGGGAGAGAGTTTTAAACCAACAATCAATTTTACACATTTAGACTCTGGGAAGACAAAACATTCAGTTTGTTAAAAACAGTTACATCATCATCATCATCATCATCATCATCATCATCATCATCTGTATCTCCACCCCTCCCCCTTTCATTGGAGACCTTTATCTTTCACTCTCCCTCTCTCTGTCCTTTGTGTCTCGCCCTCTAACCATCGACATCGAGCTCGCCCCGATCGACTCCAGCCAATTTAAAATCCATTCGGGGTTCCTCATTGAAATTCATGGGGGAGGGGCCTCATCGGAGTGGAGGCGGTAAACATTTAGCGAGGGGCTAAACAAACCCAGAACGTGGGAATTAGAGGAACGTGTTGGATGCTGGATCGTAGCCTCTGCACTGGCTATGTTGTTGTTGGGAAACATGCAAAACACACACACACACACACACACACACACACACACACACACACACACACACACACACACACACACACACACACACAAGGACGCTAATGACAAAAATCTCGCTTCAGTCTCTTTAATCTACTTTGAAGATTTGGACTCGTTTGGTCATGCTCCCTCACTCAGCCATTTTAAACCTCTCTCCCTCTGCAACATGTGATCGTCTCTCCATCCTTCACACTGTGTTTTTTAAAGCTTCCTCTTCTTTTCTTTCTGTCTGGCTCTCTTGTCTTTCCTGTCTCTGTCTTCTCTCTCATTTTCATATTTAGTTATTCTTGTCTTTCCTTTCTCTCTAATCTCCTCATGCTCTTCTCTGCCTCTCTTGTTTTCCTCCTCAGACTACATCCACACTAATCCTGAAACACCTGAACATCAGAAAAAAACGGTTAAATCTCTTCTTCTTTGTCATCAAATGAGTTGATCACAGCCAACGTTGTGTTTCTCTGCAGTCTCTGTTGGTTAAACCATTCAGTCTTTCTCACATCACCGTTACATTAAACTACTTTTACATTCTGATTTTTTCGAACAGATGTAAGGATCTATATGTCACATACTCATATTTTTGGGAGGTTCTTGCTTAGTAACTTTGACTGCGTTCACTGTGGTGACGATATCGTTGGCTAGCGTTGCTATGGCGCTTGTCACTTCTTCTGCATATTTTTCTGTTTGTATATAAAATGTTGCTGCTCATAAATGCTACCTGTTAGTTAAGTAACATCAACTCCTGCAATGCTGCTCCGATGCATTGATCAAATCACTGAAATCACAGACTTGTTGCAAGTTTGAAGCCTCAACATCTGATATGTGGATATTAAGACATACTGTTCATGATATATTGTATTAATGAATCCTCCTGTCCTGCAGGTGGCGGTACAGGCAGCCAGCAGACCATTCTCCATGAGGAGCAGTGGAAGATGCCGGCTCTGCCAGCACTGCTGCTGTCGATTTACGTCGCCGTCCTGCTGCTGACCATGGCACCGCTCTCCTTCAGCCAGGCCAACATCCTCTCTGCCGTCCGGATGGGTGAGTACCGGAATCAAACCCTTACTCGGCTTTCAACCACACAAGGTCCATCTGTATAGCTTGAACTCTAAATTGGTCTACCATTTTGTTCCCAACTGAAATAGTTTCTTGCATGAACTGCGATCCGGTGTGGTGCAGACACTCACTTCATTGATGGCCTTGGTCAAGAACTTGATTGGAACTCATTGGCCTCGACTCAGGTCTTGAATTGGTCCTGCTGGTTTAGACATGATAGATGTTGGTCTGGACTTGATTGTATCTGATTTTTCTTGACTTGGAACTTGAGTTGGACTTGCTGGTCTGGACTTTGAATTTGGGACTAGTTAGTCTGGACTAAGAGCTGGATTGGGACTTGTTGGTCTTGACTTAGAACTTTTAGGTTTTGACTAAGAACTTGATTAGGACCTGTTGGTCTTGACTTGGAGTTTGATTGGAGCTCATTGTTCTTGACTTAGAACTTGATGGTCTGGATTTAGAACATTACTCCAAAGCTTGTGGTGGAAATGTCCTTATTTACCCAGAATCCTATTGTCTCCAAGAATGAGAACACAAACAAACACACCCCTGTATTACTCCTCTCTCAGTATCTGCTCTTCCTCAGTATCTCCTCTTCCTCAGTATCTGCTCTTCCTCAGTATCTCCTCTTCCTCAGTATCTCCTCTTCCTCAGTATCTCCTCCCTCTCCCTCGTCCATTACTCTGTTTCCTTGTACTTTGTTTCTCTTCCCACCACCCACTGCTGTCTCTGTTTGCCATCTTGGTTCCTCTCACACTATCTCTTTGCTTTGTTTGTCTTTTTACAAACCCCTCGAGGCTTCCCTTTGTCGCCACTCGCTCACTCCTCCTTTCCTTTTCTTCCTCTTCTTCCGTCCTCGTTTTGTTTCCATCCCAGGTTGGATCACTTGTTAGCACAGATACACTCTGAAGAAACTGGATCAGGGAGCGTCTCTGTGACTTCCCTTGGTGATTAATGGCGAGGCCTGAGCACCACTCTGCTATCAGCACCTCTTACTTACATCCTCTTCATGCCCCGCAGAGGAAGATTAACTCCAATGAAAACAGAGACTTAACATTCAAAGTAAAAGTTCAGCTCTCTTCTTGCAGCAGATAAGGTTTTTTTTCCCGTTCATCCCTCAGCTCTGATGGCCACGAGTTCAAATCCCTGTTGCTTTTATTATGCGGGGCTTCGGGCAAAACCGGTGGGCACTTACATACAGGTTACCACGGCAACCGGGTGACGAGGTGATGTATAATGGCCCACCTTTTACTCCTCCATTAAAAACAGCTGGCTGCTCCACACACACATTCACATAAAGTATGGACACAAACACACACAAACACACATTGACTGGTGGAGCTACAGTGGAAATAACAGATGTCACACTTTGACCTTGAAATCTGCTGCAGGAGGAACACAGAGAACACAGAGACTCCAGTGTTACAAGTCATTTATTCAAACATTTAAATATACCCATGTTTAAAGAAAGAGATAGGTGATTGTTTCTGAGCTCCAAGCCCATTGGTTCCTACTGAAGATGTAAATCTTTAACTGGTCACTGTTGGTTTTATAAAACAAACAGGAGGACTATTTTAAGCAGCGGATGAATCCACATTTGGTGCTCCAGGGAGAATTTGGAGCACTGGTTGGTCTTTAATAATCTTATTAAATCTTTGTTTTTTTCAAGGCGGTTTTGTATGCACATGTAATGAAATATATTAAAGTAAGTATAGAATAAACTTACTAACTCAGGAACCAAAGTAGACATTTTACAGGAAGGTTGCTGGTTTGACCCATTGTTTCTTTCATTTTTAAAACAGAAAAAATTCTTGATTGCTGTTTTTCAGTTGTTGAAAAGTTGCTTTTAAAAAATAAAAGTCCAATCAAAAGTCAGAATGCCAGTGTTTGTTTAAATTCAGCCCAAAAAGCTTTTTGGCTGCCATCAGGAGCATGACTGTTTCCTTTCAGCTACATTTCTCTCTCCAGGTGATAGAAAATCTAATTCTGTTCCACTCCGACACGCTCGGCTATAAACAAATTTTCAAGGTTCACAATTCAGTGGCTGAGAAATGAAAAGGACTGTGTTAAAGTGTTTCTGTCATTCAAGGACTCAGGTGATGGTGGGAAGCTGCCAGCAGTCAGATGCTGGTACAGTCTGTCCTGCAGTGGATGATTTAAATTCTTAGGGGCCCGTTTGGAGGAGATTGGTCCACAAACCACAGCAGCGGGACGACCAACAATCTCTCTATTTACCTAGTATGGGAACAAACCTGAACACCTGAACAAAGTTTAAAAACAGCCAAAGACACAAACGGCATTCTTGTAACAAAGGAGAGAACCTGTGGGTTCCGCTGAATCCTTTTAACAAAACACTGGAACAAAATGTGAAGTGTTTCAGGACCTTGTCATTGTTGTTCTTCAAAACAAAACCGAGCAATTATAACCAGCACTTCACACAAGCAGCAATCAAATCACAAAGCAAGGATGACTCGGCTGTAATTATCAATCACATAAGTGTAACAAGCAGATTAATCTCCGTCACGCTGATAGGCGACCCAGATGAGATCTGTAATTAGAACAACTTTGTGTCATTGTTGCGGGTCTCCGGCCGAGCCGCCACACCAGCTCACAGGTCAATAATTCACAAAATGGCAATTAGTGTTCAGAGAAGGCCAGAGGAGAAACAAACAGGAGTCAGTCTGAGTATCAGAAGGCATCCGGACGAGTTACCACTGGAGACCAACAGAAGACTAAAAGCAGATTCAATGTGTCCAGTTACACAAAGATGAAAAGTCTGTCATTGATTGGTTTGTGTCTGAAAGTCCAAACTTCAACGAGACTTAGATTCTACAGTTTGAAAAGATAAGATAAGATAAGATAAGATAAGATAAGATAGGATGCCAGTAGAAAAACGTAGCCTTAAAGATATACCAATAGAGAGCTTTATGGGATACCAGTCATGTGAATGGAAGCTGTGTGTGTGTTTCCCATTTGTTCATTTTGGTCTCATCCATATCTAGGAAAAATGTGCTGTGATTTATAGATATCCCTCAAAATGATCTTGTATGTTATTTCACAATCTTTTTCTTAGCCTAAGTATTTAACGATCCTTTCCTAAACCTAATAAAGTATTTTTGTTGCCTTAACCTAACTTAATCTTTCCTTGTTTTCTACTGTATGCACGTAAAGAGCGGGAGATGAAAAAACACTTTCTTAGGAAAATGCACAAAAAACATCATACAAACATGTTATACATGTTCTATGAGGATGTGTTGATTGGTGTGCCGACTCCCGTACCTCCCTCCGTCCTGTTACCCACTGTTAGCTGTTCCTGTTTTTGTGTCCACCCTCTGTGTTGATGCAAAGCAGTGACTTTAAACGGTGAAAGTCAAAAGAGCATGGAATAATTCAGGGGACATCAGCGTGCAGATTCTTTCTACTCCGGCGAGGATTAAATATCAAGTCGAGTGCATAAATATTGTAGTGAAGCGTTTAACAATTCAGCAGCATCGGTGTCCTTCAGCTGCTGCTGAAAACCTCCATGAAGGATTTCAACCGGCGCTATCAGTCTCTCTGGAGGAGCCGTTAGCTCACGTTGATCAGTAAATATCTCTTTACTACAGGAGAGCCTTCGTGTCACCACGGAGCGGCCGTAACATTAATCCTATAAAAATGACTTTTTTTCTAATTCTGTGAAGATTTCAGTTTTTATTTGAAAATGTCTCATTTTGGAGGAAAACCCAAACTGAATATAAATGTCATAGTTTTATTATTCCCCTCCCTCCAACCTCTGAGCCTGTTGAAGCCAGCAGCTCTAGACTAAAGGTCAGAAACATTACAGGACATGCAGACGGAATAAAGGAATTACAAGGTAAAGAAAGGACGGAGAAGAGAACCGAGTGGAAGCAGAGAGAAGCGACCCGCCAGAGGAATGAGAAGTAAACAAACCCGCCGTTGGCCCGGAGCTTTATTCTGAAGGATTTCTGCCTTTTGAGAAAAAGCACCAACTTTTTGCAAACAGCCTGCAGCTCCACTTTATTATCTCTGCTAAATGACTCTCAAACTACAACTGCAGGCTTCGTCTCTGATATCAATGTTTCACTGTGTGGGATTACAGCAGCAAACGTCATGTGATTAAAACTAACCAATCAGAAACCGGGACAACACTGAGGATAAATGACCCACAATGTTCATCATATTGTTGGAACCATAGAAGATGAATCATAACAACCCTCGATGTATAAGACATAAAATACAACACATAAGATCACATGACTGTCTGAACAGAGTGACATCCAATAGTGGCTGCTGATTGGCTCTGACCAGAAGGTTGGTGGTTCAATCCCCAACACCAACATGTCGAAGTGTCCTCGAGCCTCTCACTAAAACCCTAGGTTGTTAATTGACGCAAATGTTACGTATATATCTGTATGTATATGACCATTGAATTAATGTTTCAGTTTAAATTTAGTTGAATAAGCAAAATATTTTCGTCAGGGAGCAAAGAGGGGAAATGGATCCAGATTTCATGTGATAGTCTAAAAAAGAAACGCATAACACGACTCCGACACATACAGATTGTTGAGAAGAAATAATAAGACACCGGGGGTTTGCCCCCCCCACACTGAACCACATGTGGTGTTATCAGTGGTACCAAGTGGCTCCAAAATGAATCAATACACCTGTTAGAAACATGGACACACTCTTGTACACACCGGACGATGTGTGCACGGAGGTGTTTGGACTCCAGCCACCAGAGGATCGCTGTGATCACCCCCCCCCACGACGCAGCGATGTGGTGTCTCTAGTCTCCGTCAGGTCTTGTCTCCATGAACATGTCGACCTACCTGTGGCCCCCAGAGTCCAGACTTCCACACCAGTATCATAGAATGTCAAACGCATGAAGCTCAGAGGTGGGAAGTGACAAGAAAACCTGTTAGTCAATGTTTTTCTGATGTTCACAGCTCCTCCAGGGGGAGAATGGAATCAGTCTGCAGAGCTGCTTCTGCCTCGATGAAAGGAGTTCCATCCGTGTGTCTCAGGTTAAATCTAACACAGAACGCGTTCCCTCTAAACCTCTGTACATAAATACAAGATGACGTTTCTGCATTTGGGTAAAACGTGGAGTTGAAACAGAATAATTTGACATTACAACTCAGAGTTGGTAAACAGGGCTGTCAGGAGGTAATTCACAGGAAGCAGAAGAGAGGAATAAAACAGAGGGAAGAAGAAGAGACGCCTCTACGGTCCACCAGAGACCTGCAGAGTCAGGGACAATTTTTGCAAAACTACTTCAGGACAGCACTCATACACAATAGAAATGGACAACAAAGTTAAATGTTTTTTTTACTTAATCAGCATGTAAATGTTCTAATGCATTACTATTTCTAGACTACTTGCCAGGTTTAAATGAACTGTGGCTTTAAGCCCTACCATTGGAAAAAAATGAAAAAAGGCAAAAGTAATAAACCCAAAATGAATATGAAATAGCTCCTCAACCATAAAGCTTATACCTATATTTCTGTTCTCATTTGAGAGGTCAGAAGCTGGAATATGAATCCATTTTAAGTGAACATCTTTCTATTACTGTTCCAGAGTAAAGTGAGATGTAATAAATGATAAAAATATAATCCTTACCTAGTTTATGATCTAAATTTCAGAGGCAATATCGCCATCATAAAAAAGATCACATGGTTAATGATGCAACTAAATGTCTTCTAGAGCTCTTTACTACAACTGGGACTGTAAAAATTATGAAAATAGACATTCATGATACACTGTATGACGATGTACTGAGGCAGACTCCATGTCAAACTTCAAAACACTATTTATTCCCATAAATCCTCGTTACAGATTACATAAATGTCCCTAAAACATTGAAATAGTAAAAAAAGAACCCAATAAAAACAAAATAGAAACACTTTGCTGTGATTTAATTGAAATAAACGGATCAAAAAGATGCCGAAATGACTCTGTAACGATGCAGATTTGTTAAAAATCTGAATTCATGTTTTATTAGATCTGCCGCAATTCGAGAACAAAGACTTTACTTTACTGTTAAACGTGCCGTGTGACAACACAAACCCCCGAGAGAAGTCTATTCACAAACATTCATGTAAAAGGTTGAAGACTCATCATGTTCTTTATTTTTAGAGGATGATTATGATTCAGGCCTGTGCTTCTCCTCAGACCTTCCTGATCCGTTTCGGTTCCTTCAGTCTCTCGTTAATTAAATGTTAATGAGTTGGTGACAAAGATGGCCGCTCAGCACTTCTCACATCGCAGAAAGAGAAAGTGTTTGACCCTCCGTTATTACTTCTCTTTATCTCCTCTCTCTCTCCAGCATGTTAAACCAGTGTGTGTGTGTGTGTGTGTGTGTGTGTGTGTGTGTGTGTGTGTGTGTGTGTGTGTGTGTGTGTGTGTGTGTGTGTGTGTGTGTGTGTGTGTGTGTGTGTGTGTGTGTGTGTGTGTGTGTGTGTGTGTGTGTGTGTGTGTGTGTGTGTGTGTGTGTGTGTGTGTTCAGACATTGTGTAAACAGAGTCCGTGTCTGAACGCTGCTGAGGCTCCTGAAGAAGACTCTTTATCTTTATCTCCCCTCTCATCTTCATCCTCTCCCTCCTCCTCCCCTCCCTCCCTCTGAGCACAGGGCATTCTGGGAACTGAGTTCTCCTTCTCTGTCCATCTGTCCAACAAGCATCATCTTTTTGCAATCAGACAAAGTGCAAAATAGAAGGCAACATAACGGTTTTGATAGTTTTTGTCTTTTCCTCCTCTGCATTTCAGAAGGAATTATATTCATATTATATTAATATATATGATATATAGTTACATTGATCAGACAGCTGAGGTTATTGGCCACTCTGATTCAGTTTTAGTATTCAACCTTAGATACCAGGGTGTGGTTGTCAGATAGAAACCTCCAAAATGTCCCAGATCCAGACCATAAACCTCCTCCAACTCTAAGCAGGTTTTGAGCGTGTAATGTGCCTTTTATGACTGGAACCCGCTGGTTTCTGAGTGAGCCCACACATCAGCAGCATCCTGTGGAGCATCTACTCCGTTGACTCTCATCAATGGTTCCAGGGTGGTTTAGTGGATTTGGAAGAAGAAAAACTTTTTAAAATACAATTAATAGCTCAGTTCGACTCATTTCCAAAGAAAAAAGGGTTTTTTTTCTGATTCCAGCTTCTAAAATGTGAATATTTTCTGGTTTCTTTACCTTTATTTTTCTTTATGACAGTAAACCTCAATATCTTTTATATTTAAGGATCTATTGTTTGGCTTTGGGAAGTACTGATCGACCATTTTCTAGACCGAACAATTAATCGATTAATCAAGAAAATAATTGACAGATTAATCTGCAATAAAAACTGTAGTTGCAGCCCTTCTTACTATGCTACGCTAGCTACTGAAGCTATACTGAATGTATTTGAATGATTGAAACAGGGAATAAAGACCTACCCATCTTTACAGGAACAGAGTTCTTCCTTGTTCATTTCATTGTCTTGTGGTGTTTCACCTTTACACTGTGAACTGTAGCTTTAGCTTCTATCTTTATCCTTTGGACCTATTGTAATCCTATATAAATCCCTCAAACATGGTCTCTTAAATCACTGTTTCCTTTTTCCAAAAATGATGAAGATATTTCTTTAGGAAGTGCAGTTAGTGACAGGGTTTGACGGGGTAGCAGCAGGGGGCGGGGCTTAGTGAAGGGTCAATTTATTTCAACCAGTAGACTATTCTTCTTCTTTCTTTTCCTTTCTGGTGCTGGTAGATTGTATTACCTTTGGACACAGCCAAGCTCCCCATACTCCTCATATTCTCAAAGCAAATGTATTCCCTAAAATGTTGAATGATTCCTGTCACCAAAATGTTTTCTTAGCCCAGACCTAGAGCAGGATGCAGCACATCGCCAGAGTCAAAGTCCTGAACTTTGACCCCTGAACTTTTGTACCAACTGTTGTGTGGTACAAGAACATCACTTTTTCTTGGACTGGAAAAAAAAACGTAATCTCGACAGCGTTTGTTCCAAAGCGTACTGGGTAAAACCATTTATCACGATGTAAATGTAACGGAGTTCCCCCAAGGGAAGAGGTGTCAAACACAGGTCCTCAGATGTCCGTTACGCAGCGTCTGATACGACGTCCTCGTATTCCTGTTACACCACGAAGAGTCACAGAGCAGCATGAACCATCTGGCTCTCTCTGTGTTTTTCCTAAACTGCAGAAACCCACAACAGTCCTTTTGAGGAAGGACACGATAGATTGCCTCCTAGTTGGCCCCGAGAGGCTTTAATTATTTAAGACACACAAATCAAATGCAGAACAAACCCCAGCAGCAGACTCTCTGCTTGTTACTGAGTCGCAGCAGCATATTCACTTTGATTTCCAGTCTTGTTGTGCGGCGTCTCTACTCCGCAGCCGTACAGCTTAGTGTCCGCCCAAACAGGGGAATGAGGAAGGATGAATTACGCTGAGAATACAATCCATCCTCAGGCTCCTAATCAAGTCCTGAGCCTGGAAGTCTTCTCCTTCTCATCTTCTTCTGTGTTTAACAAGAGAACCCGTATCTGGTGCTCAGATCTGGTTCCAGACATTATTTACCTCCTGGTATTAAAATGTGATCTTGCTTTTGGATCCACTTCCCATAGTCTGAGGCACCTGATGGCTCTCTGCTCTGCAGATGGAGAATCTGCTCTCCGTGTGCGTACCCTTCGTTTGCATTCGGCCCTCTCTGGAATCACACAGGTGCATTTTTTCAGCGTGCTCAATGTGCAAAGCAGGCGAGTCAGCAGGGACACGGCGTCATAAATAAACATGGCAGGTGTTACTGTACACAGACACCAGGTCCTCTCTCTTAAACATGTGTATCAGGAGGAAATAGAAACGATGACGGAGGGTTTTTTATTCGCTGCAGCTGCTGTGAACGCTCCGCTCTGCTTCCTGTTTGAAATCCAAGGACGAGTATCGGATCTATTTGTGGTTCGCTGTTTGCTGCAGGTGATGTTTTCTCTCATCACACTCTGCACAGGTTGTTGTTTTTTTCACCTGGCTGACATCCAATCATGTTTGTGGCCATTTACATATGTAGGAGAAGAACATTGTGTCTATTTTGACGTATCATAAATAAGTTTTAATTGAGTCACACAGGACTTTCACCAGGAGACGGTTGTTTGTGTCCTATGTGAAAAAAGTATTTCTTTCTGCATTTTTGTTTTGTTTTGTTTCAATTTTGTAGTCATTTTAAGCTAAACCATGATTGTTCTTTATTGGCATTTTATTTGTTTCGTTTTTATTAAATTTACTACGTCAAAGTTTTCAAAGCTGAGATCGTAATCCGACAGAAAATATGTCTCCCTTGATATATTGTCATTGAGAGTGCAGTTTACTTGCATGGGAACGTAATCTTGTAGACAGAGCTGGGATTATTACAAATCTATTGACACCGTTTCTCATGTTTGCATGTTTTCTGGTGATCTGCAGTGTTTCCGTTCTTTAGATGAGCAGTGTGTTACGTCCTATCCAGTTGCAGAAATGGAATGTCTTGTTCATAACTATGTTCACCAGCTATGCAAGCTACACTTGTGAATCTGTGTGTTTGCCGATCTGTCTGTGGACAGATTCTGTCACTGCGACATGCATCACAACATTTCAAGATGCAGAAACTTGTAGAAGTTGAGATCAAAATGAAGACTCATTGTGCAGATGGGTGTGGTCTAAGGAAGAATGCAGGAAGTAAGGGGGGTAGGAAGTGGGGGAGGCGATTTGGCGCCATGGATGGTGAGGTCCCATCACAAGATGGCCTCTGGTTTTATTAGTGTATACTGTGTAAAACAGGGTTTTCCTTCCTTGATTCCCAGAAAAAAAACAAGCATAGTTTTATAAAGAAAAGTATGTTTATAAGTCAGTAAAGTATTTATGTTGATGTTGTATGAAGTGTTGCCTCAATAGTGACGCCTTGGTGGGTCTTGGTGTAGATAAAAAGTTTACAAAAATACCCACTAGGCCTTAAAATGAGTCCTCAATGATGTCCGTTAAACTCCCCATAGAATCAGTGGACCAATACCAAAACTAATCTACAAAAGTCAATTAATAATGATCAGTTTCAGAGATGGTGAAGTAATGTATTGTTCACTTGTCTTGAGATATTTTTGACCATCATGACCTGATTATCTGTGGAAATGGTGAACATATCACTTCCACCACGTCTAGACAGAATGAATGCTTCATGAATGGATATCGTTTGTCCAAAAATACCATCAAAACAATGAGTCTGTTGTTAACGCATGTTAAAGTGAGGACGTCTGTAGGAACTAAAGGACAAATGAATGACTTTGCGATGAGGTGATGCATATAAACCGCCCTATGGCTGTTAAAGTGTTCCTCAGCAACACAGTCAATGCTAATGCAGAGAAAAGTGAGACGGGGTTCAATGAAAAGTTCCTCCCAGCTGGAACAAAAATAGCTGCTGCCTGGAAATAACTACGAAAAGTATGGCAAATATAAAAAATATAATATTTTAAAGCATATTATCGAGAGAATGACAGCTTTCTGTAGTATTTTGTTGGTAAACGTGTGTTGAAATAGTGAAATGACTATTAACATGGTGGATTAAAACCAAGCATTTATACTTTTGAAAGAAACTAAACATATACTTTATAGTACTTCGCTTACTACATGTAACTATACATTGTGTTTTTGTGCTGGAGATGCTTTTATCCAGAGGAATGACTCCATGACGAAGATATTTTTTGTCCAGAAATAATGTGACATTTAATCAGTTAATATGTTTAAAAAAATAAATGCAATTATGGTTTTAATCATTTTAAATCTTTTAAATCAAACTTTTTGTTGGATTTCATGTCCTTTATCTCAGAATCCAGACTCCTCTGTATCTCATCTACGTAAAGAAAAAAACACTTTTATTTCTCACCCTTCACCTCCCTCTCTCCCTCCAGCGGCCATTTTGGACGATCAGTCGGCGTGCGGTCGTGGTGAGCGTCTGGCGCTGGCTCTGGCGAGGGAGAACATCAACAGCCTGATGGAGGGCTCCTCCCGGGCGAGGGTGGAGGTGGACGTCTACGAGCTGCTGAAGGACTCCCAGTACGACACCACTGACACCAGTAAGTCTCCTTCATCGTCCCTTCTTCCTCTTCCTCTTCCACCTGAAAGCGCGGCAGTAAGTTTTACCTCCAGCTGCTTTTCTCACTGACATTTCCAATGAAGGTAAACCCCAGAAAGTGCTGTGTGTGAGGAAACATCAACCTTTATTTAACAAGTTCAGGAGTGCAGCAGGTGATAATGATTCCCAGTTAACCTGAACTTTAAACACCACATATACAGTATGTTCACAGCAGGGAGCAAACAGGACTGAGACAAAAACCAAGATGGCGACGGCTAAAAACCAAGATGGCGACAACCATGAAACCACAATGACGAAGGTCAGAGTCCAAGTATGGCAACGGCCAAAAATCAAGATGGTGACGGCCAAAATGCCGAACTCAAGGTTTCATTACCAAAGTCCAAAAAACAATAACTGACGTTGCGGTGACTATGAGCACTTCTTATATGCAGTTTGTGAGAACACCTTAAATCAGTGAATGACTAAATCTAACTTCACACTAGAAGCCTATGGCAGCATTTATGGCTGAATGTCATCGTAGCAGGAAAAGCAAAGGTGTAAATATAAACATTTAAAATAATTTGATGATTTCCTCTTTAGTCTGTGGTACTTTATTTTTAAAAACAAGAAGATGAGTAGAAGGAAACCTCAACAACAGCTGTACGAAGAAGACATTCAGCCATTTTGAAAGTTTTGACAAAGTGACGGATGCTCTAAAAAATGATTTAATTAATTGAATTAATAAGATTAATATCACCCACCTGTCTCAATTTGGGCAGACACTTAATTGCCCAAATTGGTATTCTATTGTTTTCTGACTTAATATTCTTTAATCAATCAATTTAATCAATAAATGAAACTGCATTTGATTATTACCCTGTACAAACAGTACAAAGTGCTGACAAACAATAAATAAGAAAGTGAAAACATGAAAAAATATAAAAACAATTCAGCAATTTGACAATTTGAGGCAAATGCATTCGAGACAATAAAATGATAAAAATGTCATTAATTAGTGTTAAACACTATAACAGGTAATAGTAGAAAACTGTAAACTATAATAAAAACTAGATAAATAAATAGATTTAAAAAATATACAATTTCAAAATAAAAATGATTACATAAATCTTAAAGGCAGTTCAAACAATCCTCCTCTCAGTTGTGTCACAGTAATCTCTTCCTGCTTGAACATGTTGTGGTTCACACTGACTGCCTGAAGGTCAGATGGATCATGACGGTGTTTTACACATGCAGAGGGTGTAGCGTCGCCGTGGAGTGAGGTCATCGTGGAGTGAGGTCATCGTGACCGTGAGACCGGAGAGCTCGCAGCGTTCTGCACGAGCAGCTGCTGTGGATGTTTATTGATCACTAACTGCCGGCGGCGCAAAGAGAGACCTCCCGATGGAGAGGCAGTTAATGTTTTCTGTCAGACACACACACACACACACACACACACACACACACACACACACACACACACACACACACACACACACACTCATTGAGAGGAAGTTGGCACAAAATGTACAGCACAGACGATTTGTTATGTGCATTTCCAGAATGAAAACCTCCACATTGATCCGTTCGTTCTTCTTTATCTGTTTTAAACCCGAAAAACCAGATTATAAAAAAACAAGGTTGTTTTTCTATTTTGGTTTCTGTAGTTTTTGTTTGTTCCATTCTGAACATTACTGAAGCAGCTCTTATTACCTTTTTTTGTTTTCTACATACAGAGTGGGTGTATCTTTTGTTTTTTATGTTTTTATTTAGAGAAACTATGAAAAGCTCATCATTATCTCCTCCTCATTTATTAAAACAAACACTACATTTGGCAGCTGTTATCAGTGTCCTCTGATGACTCTTTTTGAATGTTTAAAGCTGCCAAAATAAAGATGAGAGAGGCTCTGATTAAAAAAAAAAAAAAAAAAAAAAGAAGGTGGATACACTCAACCGATGTCCCTTTTTTAATCATTAATTTTCTATTGTCCTTTTATTATATCTGTTTGACAGGAACAGTTCAGATTAAGTGTATATCTTATAAAATGCATAAACAATTTAATGAAAATGAATGAAAACAAAGCCATACACAAATAAACAATGTCACAGTATATTATATTTTGCAGAATGATGGGAAGAAATGCAGACATAGAAAAATAAATTTTCTTTGAAACCCATCCGACTATTTATCAGCTTAAGAGACAGATATTTCCCTCAGGAGGTGGTGGAGACCAAAAACAGAGCTAACAAAAGGGAGAATATTGGACTTATATTGATGAGGTGACACAAACACAAAGACTCCTCATGAATCCTCATGAATCCTCATGGTGCTTGTATGTGGTGGTTGTGGAAATAAGCAACTGTTTGCTAACAAGTTACTGATGTGTTCATTGTTGTTGCAGCTTTAACTTCTTACACAATTCTTTTTGGGCTATTTTCCCTCTCAGTGTGTCAGATCCTGCCGAAGGGCGTGGTCTCAGTGATTGGTCCCGCCTCCAGCCCCGCCTCCGGTTCAACCATCAGTCACATCTGTGGGGAGAAAGAGGTGAGTCACATCTGGCTCAGAATTATGACACCTCTGTGGTCAAAGTCGTCTAATGAGTTTTAAAGGGTTTAACTTGTGTTTATACATTTGGCTTCTCGAGTGAAATAAGATGAGTCCATCTCCATCTCCTGCTAAGCCTCTAGCCGTCCAGATAGCCTCTCCTTTAGCCCGACAGGTCTCCTATTATTGGATTCTCTGCTTGGATGTATAATATAAGCTCTGCGTATCCGAGTGAAGCCCAGCTGAGCTAATTACAGTTTACCATTTAAACCTCTGCAGGTCTGAGCTCAGGTTAAATCACTAAATTGAAACCCTGATATTAATGTGTAAGGCTCTCAGACTCATTAACATACAATCAACCAGACAGCAGCATTCAGTTGTTCCTGGGCCATCAGAGGGTTAGACCACCACAACCGAGGATAGAACAAATAATCAACGCTGATTCACACATTCTTTCCACTCATTGCTAAATGCAAAAAAATAATTACAATAATTCAGCACTTGAACTTACTGTCTTGCAACAGATAGCAGATTTAAAAAATGATTTTATTTACCCTTTATTTCCCTTTATTAGGAGAGTCCTGGCCAAGACAGCAGAATGAAACACATAAAAGAACGAATAAAAAACTAAAGTGCAAAACGGCAAAAAGTTAAAAACATCATAAAAAAGGCAAATAAAGGAGACAGGGGACACAAAAATGTCAAATTGTATCAAACGATGAAATAACAGTGTCATTCAGTAACGATACAAATTCCTTCAGCGTTTAAATAGTCTTATAAATCTTTCATGCTTATGAAATATTCGGTTTTCGTAAGAGCAATAGATTTAATGATTTCTGTCAGGATGTAAAGGGAATTTCAAAGAAACAAATGACATAAAATTAACAAATAACAAAAAAACAAAACATTAAGATCCTTCATGATTTTTGAATCTTATGAACAGACAGCTGAGAACATTCATGCTCTCCAGAGGATGAACCATTTTCATTTAGTCACTTCTGCACTTTCCTGTTTTTAAGTACAATGCAAACATTCCTACATACTTCTCTCTCCCTCTAACTTTTCTTGGACAAATCCATAAATCCTCTGATATGAACACAAACTCTCTCATGACACACTTTTCTTTTTTAATATCACCTACGATCTGGGCTTTGCTCCCGCTTCACAAATTCTTTTTGAAAGTGAACAAAGACTCGATTATCAGCGAGCGTCAGACTCTGATTAAAGTTTTTCATTTTCTGTTATCTGAGTTTCCTTAAAGCCTGTAAGGTTTGATGGTTTATAAAAAAAGAAACACACATTGGTTTCCTTGATGTCATCACCTTTCATTATCTCCTTTCTCCTTTTCAATCTTTTACTTCTTTCTTCTTGTTTCCATTGTACTTTTCATTTAATTTCCTCGTCTTCAGATTTTCTTCCATTCTTTCCCCTTTCCTTTTCCTTTCCTTTATTTAGTGTTCACTTTCTTTTATATCTTTTTTTATTATCCATTGGAGCTCCAACATGAGGATTGGCCCAAAGGAAACCCTGAAGCTGACATTTCCTTTCCTTCCTGTAGTTTTCCTTCCTAATGACTCCTCTTCCTCCTCCCCCCCTCCCTACCTTCAGATCCCTCACGTGAAGATCGGTCCGGAGGAAACCCCCAAGCTGCCGTACCTTCGCTTCGCCTCGGTGACTCTTTACCCGAGCAACGAGGACCTGAGCCTGGCCATCGGCTCCATCCTCCGCTCCTTCGGATACCCGACGGCCAGCCTCGTGTGTGCCAAAGCAGAGTGTGAGTCCGTATGTGAAGTGTGTGTTTGTGTGTTTGACGTCATCGATGTTCTCCTCCACATGTTTTTATTAGATAAGATACTCCTTTATTAGTCCGACAACGGGGACATTTGAAGGGTTACAGCAGCAGAGAGGATAGTGCAAACAAGAGGCATAAGTATTATAAATAAGTAAATAAGTAATAACACAGTAAAGAATAATAATGAAGTGAAAGAAAACGTTCAAAATCCACAATAACTAATATTTCCAGCCTCGGCCACTTCAAAGCTGAAACCTCATTTCTGTTCTTTTATCCATCTTTCCCTCCTCCTGGTTTCATTGCTCATGTTATAATATATCATTTAATACAGTCACACCTCCAGAAGTCCAAATATGGTCACTTCTGTTCACTGGTTGCAAAAAACCAAGATGGCGAGGAAAAATGTAGTCCATTAACCAATGGATGACGTAACGACGACTACGTCCACTTCTTGTAAGCAGTCTGTGATTACAAAGAAAGTGGAACTTTATAAATAATAGTTCATCCAGAGAGAGAATTTAACCAACCTGTCTTATGATAGCTAGTAGCAATTAGCTAGCTATCGCCAAATTGGTGGTTTCTTGATTTAATTTATCATATTTTCTTATACCCCATGGTAAACATGCAGAAATATTGACTTTATTTGGACAAACTGGTCACATATTGGGAATCTAAATGGTTACTTCCATGGATAAAAAATATTTCAACTTAATAACAGCTTTTTTTAAAAGCTTAAATAAATGTTTCTTGGCAAGTAAAGGAAGATAAAGCTGGCGACGTTAAGTATAGTAATCGCATTTCCGCTCTTAAACGAAGATTACAAAAGCTGTACCAGGGACAGTTGAGTTCACGGCAAGCATTTTTAAACAAATGCAGGAGTGTTTTTACGATCATCTTTTGGCCTGGAGTCCAAATTGTTTGAAATAACAGCCGAGATGATTAAAAAATCAATGTCTAATTTTCTTCCTCACAGAGAGCTGCAGGGTGATGTTTTTGTGTTAATGGAACAATTTAAATGTTATAAAAAAGGATGTATGATCACTGTAAAATAAGCTCAAAAGCTTGTTTGTTGATCTGTTGTAGATGAACATGACTCTGTTAAATTCACTTGGACTTGGAAGTACAGTTGGTGTGATTTCTGCTTTTATTTGGATCTTCTTGTGGATCTACTCACTAATCACAGCATCTCATTTTGTTTTGACCTTTCCTCTTCTCCATCATTGGATTCCTTCCTCTACTTTCTTACCGTCTACTTTCTCTTTTCTCCTCCACTTTCCTTCATCGATCTCTCTCCTATTTTCCCACCCGACTGGGCCGCCCCGGCTCACCGCTCAAACGCTCATCTGCTCTTGCTGCAGACTCTCTCTCAGCTTTTAGCCGTGTCCTGGTCTTGATAAGGCCGGTGTTTAACGGGGCCCTGTATTATCGCTGTGATCGCTGCTGTCGGCCGGTTAAACCCAGCGGCGTCCTGATGAAACCTTTATGGCGGCTATTAGACGAGACACGCCTGCTGCTTCTGTCAGGGCCGGACGAGGAGGCGAGGCCGACCGGCTCTGAATGTTAAAACTGTGATCCAAGAGCAGCAGTGTTCTCTCAAAGTTACCCAAGAAATATTCTATTCAATTCAGTTTATTTTCTATAGCCCAGAATCACAAATTTGCCTCAGAGGGCTTTACAGTCTGTACACATGTGACATCCTCTGTCCTTACACCCTCACATCCTCTGTCCTTACACCCTCACCTCCTCTGTCCTTACACCCTCACATCCTCTGTCCTTACACCCTCACATCCTCTGTCCTTAGACCCTCACATCCTCTGTCCTTACACCCTCACATCCTCTGTCCTTACACCCTCACATCCTCTGTCCTTACACCCTCACATCCTCTGTCCTTACACCCTCACATCCTCTGTCCTTACCCTCACCCCTCACATCCTCCTCTGTCCTTACACCCTCACATCCTCTGTCCTTACACCCTCACCCTCTGTCCTTACACCTCCCTCTGTCCTTAGACCCTCACCCTCTGTCCTTACACCCTCCATCTGTCCTTACACCCTCACCTCCTCTGTCCTTACCCTCACCCTCTGTCCTTCCCTCACCATCCTCTGTCCTTACACCCTCACATCCTCTGTCCTTACACCCTCACATCTCTGTCCTTACACCCTCACATCCTCTGTCCTTCCCTCAGATCCTTCTCCAGGATGGACAGAATGCAATAGATGTCATGTGTACAGAATGAACAGCATAACAGAGATACAACACATTCAATGTATATGACATAAATGATTCATATAATAAGACTACTTATAATAACAGCAGCAATTATTACAGTGGAATCATAGTTATGAAAATAGGGATAGTAATGTGACTAATAATAATAATGGAAGTAGCAGTGGGTGTCAGTCGGCTCACAGCAGGAGGCACGACTACGGTCCAGGTACCACAACGATTCATGGAAACCTGCAGAGCGAGAAAGCAAAAAGGGCTTCAGGGTGGAAGTAAAGCTAAAATGCTTAATGGTACATATATGAACAAGGAAACTTTCTCCTCTACTTTTAAACTATTAAAAAAATAGTTTCAACTGTTTAAAGAGAATCCGGCCTGTGTTAAAGCAACGACAGTTATTTGTCTCTAATGAGTCCCGTTCATCATCTTAGTTAACAAGTTCACCACATTAACTATAAATCCATATCAAAAATGTGTTTTTGTCAGGTCTACTACTGTTACTCCGCTCCACTTCCTGATTCCTGACTCCTCCCCCTTAGGCCTGCTGCGATTGGAGGAACTGGTCCACCGCTTCCTCATCTCCAGGGAGACGCTGTCGGTGCGGATGCTGGACGACAGCCTGGACCCGACCCCTCTGCTGAAGGAGATCCGCGACGACAAAGTGGCCACCATCATCATCGACGCCAACGCCTCCATCTCCTACCACATCCTCAGGAAGGTCAGCATGACGGAGGTTTCACAGTAGAAACACCGTGGGGCAATAAAGTATTTCACTTTGTCTTCATTATCAAAGTTATACGCTGATAGTTCTTGTTTCAGCTGGAGCTGCTTTTGATGGGAATTCACCACATTGTAGAAACTCTAACGTCAGTCAGAAAGGTTCAACCACTGGCTCCATGGCAACCAGTGATGGAGAGTTACTAAGCAAATGCTTTAATAAACACAATACTGGAGTGTATTTTTTATGCATCTTTATACTTCTACTCCACTGAACATTAGAAGGAACTGTTGTACTTTTTACTCCACTGCATTTATTTGGCAACTTTGCTGATTCAGGTTTAAAATACAGAAAATGTAATCAACAGATACATGATGAAGAATTATTATGAATTAACATAAAATAATACTTTTTTGATCTCAGGGGAAAATTCACAAAATACAAAGCAGTAAAAAAATGAATTAAAATGAACTCCTCTTCATTAATCAGGTCATTGAGTACTTTTACTTTTGATACTTTGGTACGTTTTGATGCTAATACTTTTGAACATTTACCTTTGTCAATTCTGAAAGCAGGACTTTTAGTTGTAACTAAAGGTATACCTACACTATAGTTAAAGTATTTTTACTAAAGGAAAAGATCTGAGTACTTCCTCCACCACGTTACACTTCCTGTTTATATTTTCCAAAGCATGATGGGAAATGTTATGCAAATACACAACAGTTTTAAACCATCATTAACAAACAATGCTTAGCCTCAGAATGTCCCGTTCACATGTTTAAATACATATATATAAATATATATTTTACCAACATGCCGCTCCATATGTCATAAACAGACACAGAGCAGTGCACTATGGGGGAGTTCCCCTCCTCAACATAAAATATAAAATGCCTGTAAACACTGTTCAAAAAACAAAGACGGCCTCTGAGCCGCCGTGCTCCTCCGGCTGTGTTCTTCCTCTGTGCTGGTTAAACAGCAGAACAGGACCTTCAGGTTGGTTTCCTTCCAAACTGCCCTCTACAGCCCCAAACCAAATCCACCAGCTCTTGGCAGGTTGTGATTTTAACTCTTCGCCTGCTGACCTGAGGGGTGTGAGAGGTTTAGAACAGAAACTGAAGAAACGCTCAGTAACTCCGTCCTGCTTTGTTTCTGTAGCGCTCAGCTCCAGCAGGCAGAACAAAGCAGAGAGGAAGCTCACGGGAAGGTTAATGGATTAATAACAGCTCCTCACTGAGAGGGCTGCCAGTTCAAATCCCAGTCTGGCTGAACATTTGTACTGGGAGAGTTGTGCTGTCAGACTGAGCCTGTAAACAGAAGCAGCTGTTCAGAGTCAGCATGCAGACTGTAACACAGGAAACAGCTGTTTGTCTCTGCTTTCACAGAAACCTCCTCCATGTTTTTAACAAAGAAGTGATTTAAAACGTTTCACTGAACAAAACGCTGTCAGATCATAACACAGATGAGACCCTCTACAGATTTAGTTTTTAAGTTTGTAGGACTTGTTGACCAAAAGGTTTTACTACGATTAAAAAACAATGAGATCCAAGCTAAAACGGACTATAGCGGGTTATGAGACACCGTCCTCTGGACAGACATGCAGAAGGCCCAACGCCTCTACAGAGGAGCCAGACTCACCGTCTAAACGGCTGTTTAGCTTCTTTCTCTGTTGTTTGGTGTCACTTTGTAGTCATTTTCGATCTTTTTGTTTTTGTTTTATGTCTGTTGTCATTTTTCATCTCTGTACAGCTGTTTTGCATCTGTTATTGGTTTTGTGTTGCTCTGTGGTCATTTCGTATCTCTTTACACTTATGTTGTGTCTCTTTTTGTAGCAGCTTTGTGTCTGTGGTCATTTGCATCCCTTTCAAGTTTATTTTTCATCTTTTTTTGATGTATTGCGTCTGTTTTGTGGTTATTTTGCTTCTATTTGTGGTGATTTTATGGAGAGTTGTGTGTCTTTGCGCCGGTTTGTCTTTGTGTCTCTTTGCAGCTACTTTGCATAACTTTCTGGTTTTCTTTAATCTTGTTGGAGCTGTTTTCTGTTTCTTGGTGGTTGTTTTTTTCAGTCTGTGACATTTTGTAGCTGAAATTCAGCTCAATTTGATATAAATATATCTGGGTTACATAAATATATCCACATGATCTCCTAACAGTTATAACTCAGGCGTCTAGACAACGTTTCCTCAGCGCATCAGAACAAACTGTTATTATTCTCCTTCTTATTGTTCCCTCCATAAACCTTTGTGAACAGCGTTACATCACTGACAGATGCTGTGGTTGTGTTCTGAGATATAATCACCGTTTCATGTTATTAAAGAATAAAACACTCCGACACAGACTCAAACATAATCGGCTCCAATTTGGGACAAACTGCAGAGTTCTGTGGGGAATATGATACAGATGGTTTCTTTATTTTTAATAAAGTTTGAGGACGTTCACTTCCTGTTCCACAGCTCTGACATTAGTTGCTTTCTTCTTCTTCTTCTTCTTCTTCTTCTTCTTCTTCTTCTTCTTCTTCTTCTTCTTCTTCTTCCTGACCTGCAGGCGAACGAGCTGGGGATGATGTCGGCCTTCTACAAGTACATCCTCACCACCATGGTAAGAGCTCGTCCTCACTCATCCAGACTCACTCTGTCCACTCACTTCTCCTTTTATTCATCCTCTTAAAGACAAAAGGTACTCATCTGCCATTAACTCCCCTCCTCTTCTCTTCTCTTCTCTCCTTCCCTTCTTCCTCATTTCATAGAAAAACTTTCCTTTTACATCCTTTCTTTCCCTCTCCTTAACCTCCTCTTTTCTAATCTCTTTCTTGTTTCCTTCCTGTTCTCTTTACTTTCTTTACCTATACCTCCTTCTTTTCTTTACCTCCCTCCCTCATCCCCATTTACTTCCTTATCCCCTTATCTTTCCTTATCTCCTTTTCCCTTTCCTCTTTCCTTATTCCTGTTGTACTTTCCTTAACCACGACCCCGTCTTTCATCACGTCCATTCCCTTCTCCTCTTTTCAGTTCCTCTCTACTCTTGTCCTCTTTTTATTCTTTCCTTTTCATCACATTTTTCCAATTGTTGTCCTCCTCTTTCCTCTTGTCATTCTTTGTCATTTCCCTTTTATTTGATTAACTTTACCATCATCGTCCTCGGCCCCTTTTGTTTCCTTTCCTCAGCTCTACCTCTTTTCCGTTTCCCTCCCTTCCCTAGAGCTCCTCCTCTTAAATCATATCCTACTCTTTTCTTTCCTCCTTCCCTCTGTCCTCTTTTCCTTTCCTTTCCTGTTCTCTTTCCTTATGACCTCTTTTCCATTACCTTATATCTTTCATTTTGTTACTTTTGTTTCCTTTTCTTTCTCATTTCTTTTCTCATCTCCTTCTGTTCTTTCCCTTTGATTCATCCTACCTCTCCTTTGTGCCCTTGTCCTTCGTCCTCTCCTTTCCTTAACTGCTCCCCTTTTCCCATCTCGTCCTTTCCTCCCTCTTTACTTCCATCCTCCTTTCCTCTCTTTTCTTTTCCTCAACACCATATGTCTTCTTTTCCTTCATTGTTTTCTACCATAACATCAGCATCTTATCTTATCTTATCTTATCTTATCTATGTAGAGTTAACACCACCCTAATCGTTTTATACCTTTAAGGATGTTTGTGGGTCCCATCATAAAACTTAACTCCCCCCCTCCACCCGCTCATATCTCCTCTTCACCCATAACTCCTCTCCTCCTCTCTCTTCTCATCACAGATGCATGCTGGTCCCGCCGCCGTTCGTCATCATTATCATTTCACTGTCCGGTGTCGTGCCCTTGTGCGGAGAGACTTTGCATGGATAATAACTCGTCTCCATCTCCGCCTCGTCTCCAAAAACACCGTCATGTCGCAGACTTTAACGCCGCCGCTCAACAAGTCAAGGGCGAAAGTGTAGTCCCCCCCCCCCACACACACACACACACACACAGCAGAACCCCTGGATAGAAACCAAAAGTAGAATTATTCCCCCACTTCACCGCTTCCACACACACTGGTACACCTGCAGCTCTGAGTTCGACCTCCTTTAACTTTGTATTAAACACGCTCTGCTGACTGTGACGAGAAGGCTTCAGACGGCGTGTTGAGTTCAATGCTACATGAAAAGATGGAAAAAAAACAATACAGGAAATAAGCTGTGCTCTTTCCTCAAGCCTCTTTAAATCTCTCACTCACTGCACCTCTTAAGTCAATATTTCTACATGAACAATGAAGGAGCTTTACAGCCTCTTTTCTCTTTTTGTCATAGTTCATCATCATCATCAGCTTCATCAGCATCATCAGCAGCTGGAACCAGACAGAGAGTGAGACGAGAAAGCGGCCTCCATGTAAATAATCTGCGTTTAATGAGGGTCAAAGCAAACATTAGATTAAGTTCATTAGATTTCAGCTAATTGACTTCAGGATCACACCTTTCCTCCAGAGTGATGCCATCTGGACCGATCCGGTCCAGATGGCATCACAGTCCGATCCCGTGTGTGAGTCCGCTGCTCCATCACGTCTAGCGCCACCATCAGGTCAAAAAGGAAACATTTTGATTTATACCTGCAACTGATGATACTCCCATCAGCCTCAGCTTTCATTTGTGTTTAGTGCTGATTAGCATAAATCATAAAAAAGGGAACAAATTGAATTTCTTTGGAATTTCTTGGACAATGGAATCTATCCAACTGTTTTACATTTTTAACATGTTAAACTATTTACATTTTTACAACCTCTGCTCACAGCTCAGAATTTAAGTTTTTACAAGATCTCGTTAAAGCAAATTTAAATGAGACCCTCAGAAAGAAGAAAAAACAATAACAGGAGTTTTTACAGCTTTTATTTTTTGCGATTGTTTAAAGAAAAAACATTTTCAACCTCAGCAGGTTTTGGGGTTCAGGTGGTTAAACCTGTTAAATGTGTAACCATATTAGCATGATGACGTTAGCATTTAGCTCAGCGTTAGTTCAAAAGCTGATCCTCAGAGAGCAGCTGGACTCACATCACCTGACACCTGTGATGTGATGCCATCTCCAGAGTGTTTGTTAGAGGAACCTTTGGAGAAGAAACCCTCTGTGAAATACTTGACTGACACTTCAGGCCTCCTTCTAGGGTCTCTAAAATCATTAGATAATTATTTGTCACTTGCAATCTTCTGAAAATGTCTTTTAAAAGCTAACCGATGCCCAACAGTTTTCATTATTCAAGCTGCAGAACATTTATCCACGTTTATTCCACGAATATGAATAGTGAGTGTGAGAATATCTGAGTATTGAGTCTGTGTATTGTTGGACCAATGGGCAGTCTTCTTTAGGCCGAGGGCAGAGGAGAGCAAAACAAAAGGGAGACATGTACAGAGTCTATAAAGCTTTACTGAGTCATGATCTAAACACATGTCAATGTTCCAGACGGACTGCGAGCCGGTAGGTGAGTCTCAGGTATTGATTCATAAGCTCATCAAGCCTCTGCAGATATGTGATGTTCATGTTTTCTGAACGAGGAAGGAGAGAATCTGAATCCTACTTATTGTTCTCTGAGACAGAGCCGACCTCAAAGCGCTCTGATTGGCTGCTGGAAACCTTTTTGAATGAATTTAAACGAGCGTCTGGTCTGAGCGCTGCTGAACTTTATGGGAAGAGTGTCGCAGTGTTTCCTCGTGGCTGCGACTCCTCCAGCCAGCGGCTCTTTGTGGCTGCTGGCAGGCCAACGGTCTGACCGTGTTCTTGGCCGGAGCTGAAATTCATTTGGCAACTGGCAACTAAAGCAGCAACAACAACAACTAAAGCAGCAACAACAACAACTAAAGCAGCAACAACAACTAAAGCAGCAGCAACAACTAAAGCAGCAACAACAACTACAACAACAACAACAACTAAAGCAGCAACAACAGCAACAACAACTAAAGCAGCAACAACAACAACTAAAGCAGCAACAACAACAACTAAAGCAGCAGTGTCCCGACCGGCTGCGATGTGTTAAGATAATAAGTGTCGGAGAGATTCAGGGGGAGATAAACCTCACGCTCACAGCTGCAGAGGGGTTTTTGGACCTCGGGGGTTTTTGGACCTCGATGGTGCAGAAAACCAGCCGCCCTCCTCATCCTCCACAGGCCGCTTCTGCAGAGCAGATAGAGTCTGTGCCAGAACATTTCTCACCCCGCTGGAGACGAAGCCAAGACGATGATGAAGACATCCGTCTGCCCGACGCTGTGTCCACAGAGAGACGTGTGGACCAAACTCCTCGCTGGTTCTCTGTTATTCTTTCACCAAATCAAAAGGGGAAAGAAACAACAGTGAAGACATAATAAAAACAACATGAACACGAAGAAAGCTTCTCATCAACACGACCCAAACATCCCGACTCAACCAGAGCAAAAACAAACACATCAACAAGGCAAATACAAAAAGTATAAATATAATTTGATTAATAACACAGAAAGAGAGAAATACAGACAGAAGAATAAAAAGTTAAGGGTCTCAGATTTCTGTTAAATTAGCTGGACGATGATTCATAGTGATTTAACTGATCCTTTTCTCTACCATCATCAGGACGACCTGTAGAAAAGAATAGTTTTTGGCGTATCAGAAATCATTTTCATGACCCAGCAGAAGTTTCACCAGGAGGTTTTTGTAGTCTTAACATAACCAAGTTGTAGTTTGTAGCAATTTTGTAGTAATTTCAAGGCCAAACCACAGTGTTTTTCTATTTAACCTAAATGTTAGTAACAATCAAAACCTGTAATAAATATCATGTCAGTCCTTAGTTGAAAAGATAAACTTGAAGTCATTTAGTTCCCATGCAGCAGCGTTGCCTTCAGCGGGAGCTCAGATTGAAGGTGAAGTCATGTTTTGCGTCTGCATCTGCAGGTTTACAGCGTCTGTTTTTTAAAACACGACTCCTCCTGCTTTCACTTCACCGCTGACGCTAAATGTTTCATCGCCAGCGTCTGTTTCAGAGCGAACAGGAACCCTCCGAGAGCCGAGCAAACGGTTTGATTCTGGTTTGTTTCAGCGGCGGCGCTCAGCGTGAGACCGACTCGTCTTCAAGGACTTTTTGAAGTTCTTTGAAGGTCCCCGGTGTTTGATGTCCATCTTTTTTTTAAACCTTTTTTTTCCTCTCTGTGAGCCTGCTCTGAATGTAAAAGCTGAACTCGGCATTGTGCAGACTGCAAAAGAAAAAACCCTAATCAAGCCCTCGCTTGTTTCCTCCTCTTCCTCCTGCTTCCACGTCACTCGTCTGGTTTCTCCTTCCCACTGTGATCTTATTCAACTGTTGATTCTGCATCTCAAAGCTCCTGCTGTTTCAACACATTTCTAATCAACTTCTCAAAAGATGTAATTATTTCTCCCCCTTTGTGTCTCTCTCCAGGACTTCCCTCTGCTGCGTCTGGACGACGTGGTGGGCGACCAGTCCAACATTCTGGGTTTCTCCATGCTGAACATCACTCATCCTTTCTACCTGGAGTTCATCCGGAGCCTCAACCTGTCGTGGAAGGAGGGCTGTGATCTCAGTCCGTACCCGGGACCAGCGGTGAGAGACGTTTAAGAAACATCTGTCACTAAATATTTTATGAAATCGGCTTCAACACCTGAGAGAAGCTGGGTTTCTGACATATTATTTAAAGGGACAGTACGTCGCATTACAGGGGGGCTTATTGGAAAGGGAATATAATATGTATAACTATGTTTTTATTTGTGTTTAATCACCAGAAAATAAGAATCGTTGTGTTTTCGTCATTTTGCTACGGTAGCCTGGAATGAACAAAACCAAACACGGACTATAGATGGAGACTTTCAGGGTTTGCCTCGGCCACCGTAGCTCTGCTACACACCTGTCACACGGGGGAAGTTTTAGTTGGTTGCGAACTACAACCTCACCACTAGATGCCGACATAATGTGTTATTCTGATAAAGCCTTAACACACCGGGGGGATCTTTTTCCTACATGGAATTTGAATATGCCGCTTTCTGAAAAAGGTCAATTTTTGCAAGCTGCTCTGGGTCAAGAGGATCTATTCAAACCTTTTCTTAAAAAAAGTGTCTCAGCAAATTCACACGGCTGCAAGTATAAATAGATTTGATAGGAACATCTGAGTATTCTTTCTTCAAATCAAATCATCAGAGGATGAAATATCCGGACGTTTAGTTCCTGGTGTTGGTTAAACTCACCAAAACGCTGGATTCTAAATTTACTCAACAATAATACCAGCAAACAAAACAGCCACAAATAGAAAACATTGTTCAGTCTCCTGCAGATTCAGCTTTGATTGCATTCAGCCGTAGTAATATCTCTTCGTCCTCCGTCGTTCGTTCTCCTCCTCCGTAATGAAAGGACCCATCAGGACAAATCAATCTCCTCTTTGTCTCGTTTGCAGCTCTGATATCAGCCGAGGCAATAACACCGAGCAGACAGCTTTAATAAAGATAATAGTAATGACAATGGAGGTTGTCTCAATCACTGGAGAACGTCTCCCGGGGATTTATTACTCATAGTTATTCACTTAAGGTGCTCGACGGAGTAGCGATAGAGCCATCAATAAGGTTGTTTTTATTGTAATGAACTTTATTATTGTGATTATTACGGCCATTTACTTGATCATTGATGAAGAGTTTCAGTATGAATGACGTGACAAAACACTTTAACGCCTTTAGCCCCGACGTTTATCTTAAAGGAGAGAATCTACAGGTGAATAGAGTAAAAAAAATATCTAGATATCACTATGAAACATATGACAATCATTTTTTGTATTGGAAATGTTTAAACATGCAAATGAGGCATTATCCTATTAAATATGTGCTAATGTTCATACAGTTGCAGAATATGAATGTGAACATTGGATAAAGCCAGGTTTAAAATCTGACGTATAAGCGTCAAAGGTTTTACAGAGGGAATGTTAGATATCTATATAATATAAAAATTCTGTGTTAACCTTCAGAATATAGATATGAATGAAGCTGTAAAGTTTGGTGTATGTAAGAGCTGCTGAAGTGGAGATTTATGGATCAGAGTCTGAGAAAAAACTCATTCAGAGAAAACGTCCTTTAAAGATATGTTTAGTTAAATTACATACATGTTGAAGACTCTACAGGTGAATAGGGTAAAAAAATAACTAATAGATATCAACATGAAACTTCACCAGGTGATTAAGTTTTCTGAAATGTTGTGTTTAAATATGCAAATGAGGCATTATCTAATGGTAACTTTGGGGGAAATCATGATTCGTTGAAATCCTTTCCACAGGTCTTAAAGGAGTGCATTAAAAACACGTAGTGTCTCTCCTCAGAGAAGGCAGGACATGAGCGTGTTTAGGACCTGACTGTAGCCACAGGTCCTTTTTTTTTACTGTCATAATATTTAATATGAAAATGAATTATGAGCTCATACAACCACTTAACGGCTTTTCAGACCCTTTTAGCGACCTCCTGCTCAGAGTGAACTCAGTCAGCGCCTCCTTCCTCCCTCAGCGAGTTACTATGGTTACGGTCATCGGTGTGTTGCCGGGTCACTTTGTCCTAACCCTGAAACGTTTTGAGCACGTAGTTTGGTCAAAGCTGCTTCATAAGTGAAGTAGAGAAAACAGCTGCAAGAGCAGCCTGACAGGTTATTTTTCTCTGTCTACCCTCCTCAATCTTTCTCTCTCCGAACTGTAATTAGTTATCGTCATCCAGCCCTGAAACCATCAACTCACAGAGAACCTCAATCACGTTAAGTCATACATCCGTCTTTTTTTATCAGCCGCCGACAGACTGTGCAGCTCGGCCTCCGTATGATTTGTCTGATTCCCTCAGAGTGTCAGTTTGACTGACAACTGACCAAACAGACCAGAACGTCGAACTCTGATAGGATCACTGAACGCGGCGCACACTGAACGGCGCTGATAGCAGGAGCGCTTCACTTACTCTTTTTTCTGCTGTCATTTCCAATGTCCTCGCCTGAAGGAGCCTAAACAAACACACATTGTTTGTGTAGGACTCTGTGTTTGTATGAGCAATATAAGATGAAATTGACAGATAATAATCACCAACTCTGCAGCCTTTTGAAACTCGTTTAGTCCCAAGTCAGGAGGAGACCAAACCAGAGCTAAAAGGAAAGCCAATTAAATTAGAAATATCAGCAAACATCACTCCAATGGGATGATCATGTTGCTCTATGTCTGCTGGATGAATAAAACAGACTTTGTAAATTAGCCTAGCTTAGCAAAAACACTAGAAGCACAGGGGAAAATGCTACAGAAAAAGAAAGAACCACAGCTACCAGCAACTCCAAAATATTGTAGTAAGCTAGTTACCAAACATCCAAGAACAAATTATATTAATGATATTGTGCAAAGCTTGCATAACTGGTTCCAGTGGCAGACTGAGGCTGCACATTAGCATGGTATCCCTTCTGGGATGGCACTCTAGAGGACCCTGCATCAACTTTTCTCCACCTGAAGGGTACCATGGAGGGCACTTTATCATGTTTTATCTATTGTAAGGTCATCCAAGACCAACTTCAACATGTTTTCTCCCCAGAAAGGGCACCTTAGAGGAAACTGTATCATGTTTTATCTACCATGCGGCCATCCTAGAGGGCGCCTCTGCATTTCTTTCTAACATTGGGGTACAGCCCCCCCGAGTCCACCAGTCTTTGGTTCACAAGCTAGACTAAGTAAACCGGTCTAAGATGACAACGTGGTTAGGAGACAGTCGGCTCTTCACAGGTTCATTGTATTCTTTTTTTTGTGTGTTGCAGCTGTCATCGGCCCTGATGTTCGACGCGGTTCACGTGGTGGTGGGCGCCGTGCGGGAGCTGAACCGCAGTCAGGAGATCGGAGTGAAGCCGCTGAGCTGCACGTCTCCGCTCATCTGGCAGCACGGAACCAGCCTCATGAACTATCTACGCATGGTGAACACACAAACACTTTTGCATTCTGGGAAACCTTTGTGCTCACTGTTGTCCACACAGATGGGTAAAAAACAACCGGTGGATATGGTTTGGAGTCAGTCTTCTTGTTTTTCTATAAAACTATTGATAGGACACCTCCGGTTGCAAACAATGCATAACTCTTTGTATTATGAATTTCATACCAATAAGGTTTGATGTATTCTTGCAGACCTTAGAAAATCTATTTTTACATGTATGGAAACCTGTAAGGCAGCTTATATTGGAATGAATGGGTGCCATCTTTCAATCTCATAATACTCCCATTGGTTCTCATCTGTCTCCATTGTAACAGTCCGATGTTTTAGATGTACATCAGTTTCCTTTCTGTGTTTCTAGAAATTGCATCACAGCAAGTACCACCACCGGTCATTGGGCTCAAAGTCTCTTACAGAATCTGCTAAACCATACAGATTACTTCTAAAAGGAAAGATGTATTTCCCACAATGATGTTGTCGGTTATTCCACAAACGCTGCTGGCAACCGAGAACATAGTTTTGACGATTGCTTATAGATCACAGGTTTTGGGGTTAAGAGGAACGACCTCCATTCTGTTTCCATGACATCTAGTGGTCGTATGAGTTAAGACTGTTGTCTGTGAGGAACAAAGGTAGAAGTGATGTTGTTACAGAGCCTTAAGCCTTTAAAGGGAGGAGGTTAAGGTGGATGGATGGGTCAACAAAGTGACTTTGACATGTGACACTGCTGTTCACATCCCATCTGTAACCCAGAGTCAACATTGGTGTCTTTTTAACCTGACCACCATCTTTCTGTAGCGTTAACCGAGTATTTAGTGCACCTACACAAACCTCATCCATAGAGGTCAGAAAATGTTCATGTAGATCTTTTTTTCAGACGTTTTAGAAGACAAATAATGGCGTCAGATCAAAAAACACTTGTCTCTCTCTTTTCTTTCCTTCTGGAATCCTTCCTCCCTCCTTCCTTTCCTCTTTCATTTCCATGTTCATTTGATTTATTCTCGTCCTCCTCTCTCCCCCTTTCTGTCTGTCTGCCACTTCTTGTTCTTTCAGTCCACTGAGGATGCCTCCCCCCTCCCCCTCCTCCCTCTGTATTGTTTTTGTTGCTCTCAATGCATCACTTCATCATCTCTACACTGTTTTTGGCAGCAACCAGAGACCTCGCTCTCACTCCCTCTCTCTGTCTCTCTCTCTCTCTCTCTCCCTCTCTCTCTGCCTCCCTCGCCACACAGTTTTTCGGATGTAATTCATCTTGAGACATGCACACACACACACACACACACACACACACACACACACACACACACACACACACACACACACACACACACACACACACACACACACACACACACACAAACACACACACACACACACACACACACACAAACAGAATCGTGTTTGCATTACTTTTGGGGACATTACATTGACTTACATTCATTTCCTGGAGACCCTAACCCGAACCATATTCCCTACCAGCCTAAACCTAACCCCCCTTAAACCTTAATCCAGGTCTTCATCCTAACATGTATGATAAACGTTATGGGGACATGCAATTAACTCCATTTTGTTTCCCAAAATAAAGCGAGTCCCCACAATGTGGCTGTGAAATCAGATTCCCCACAAGATGGGTTAAACACGCCACATACACACACACACACACACACACACACACACACACACACACACACACACACACACACACACACACACACACACACACACAAAACAAAAAAAACACACATTCATTCATACTGTGTGTGTACTGAATTGCACATTACTCACATAATCTCAGGCACAACATGCACGCTTGACTGAACACGTATCCCACAAACCTCACTCTCGTATGCACGATCCTGCAAACACACACACGTTTACTTATGTCACTTTTGGGGACATAACATAGACTTACATTCATTTCCTGGAGACATAACCAATCTTAACTACTACTAAACTAATCTTTACCCTTAACCTAACCTTAACTACTGACCCAAAAATCTGCTTTACAATTGGAAAGTCGTCGGCAAACAAACTGGTCTTTTAGTCTGAAATGTGTCCCCAATGGTTAGACACGCACACACACACACACACACACACACACACACACACACACACACACACACACACACACACACACACACACACACACACACACACACACACACACCAGACGCACCTCCTTCACTGAATTATATTGAACTGTCAGTGTATCTGTCTGCTCTACTTTTTCTTCTACCACAATTTATTTTTTTCTCCTCTCCAACATTTCCTTTCTGAATCAATAATCTTCTCTTTGTGTTTTTGTCACATTAAACTGCAGCCGGTTCGAAGCTTCTGATTCAGCTGCTACAAACATTTTCTGTCTTCTGCATTTGGTCGAGGCGCTCGGTTATCAGTGCAAATTAACTTTAGTGTCAAAGTTTACAGAAGTTAAACTCCTCATAAGAGTTTCTTCAAGATTTACTCCGCCTCCGAAGCAAATCTACTGATGGTGTTAATTCTGATAAAATAACAATAATTTATTAATGTTTTTTAAAATATTTATTAATTTAATTTTCTAAATTTTCCTGTTTCAAATTCAGGTGTTCTCGGGCCATTGTAGTGAGTTTTGATATTATGTATTTTAACATTCAATGGGAGGTAACCTGCTTACTTACGATCCTGTATGCAAGGGTCTTTATTGAAACATAAATGCCACAGATCTACTTATTTTCAAAACTGCATGAGTAAAGTGGATTAACATGCTCATACCTGCCAAGCCATTTGCCAAGTTAAGCAAATTTATATTTTGGGATAAATGTTAACTGTTATCAATGTATTTCTACACCAATGACAAGTGAATCCATGAGGATTCTTCACGATGAGTTCAACTTTGGTGAACTTTGATGCACCAATGTGTGCCGTTAATCAGTAGCAACATCGGTACAAGCAGCACAACCCTCTTAACGCCTTCCAAATAAACATCATTTTTACATTAACCATTTTGCGTTTCTCAAAGTCCGACACAAACATAGATGATTAGCTATTTGGTCTCGCCCTTTTAGCTAACTGCCTTTGGTTTGAGCTTGTCAGCTAACAACATTGAATGGACTCTCTCTCTCTCTGTTTGTCTCATCAGGTGGAGTACGATGGTCTGACGGGTCACATTGAGTTCAACAGCAAAGGCCAGAGGACCAATTACACCCTGAAGATCCTGGAGAAACACCCTGGGGGCCATAAAGAGGTCAGAGGTCAAATGGGGTCAAGTGGGAGGCAGGCAGGCCAGAGGTTAAGTTAACAGTTAGTTGCAGCGTCCCTGAAAAAGTTGGAATCAATTCGTCTGTTTGTTTGTTTTCGTTAGGTAAGCACTGAATTGTCCAGGGAGCTCTGTGAGGATCAATATTATCTCCTCCTTGATGCTCAGGTTTACAGCCACTGCCAGTCGTTTATTGTTAACCGGCTGTGGCTTCACAGTAAGCAGTTCTCTCATTCGTCCATCAATAAAATCAATACTTACAGACTTTGCCCATGTGGCTTGAGTGTTGCTTTATGACCTCAGATGAACATTAAAAGGTTAGAGATCAACTCAGGTCACCACACGGTCAACAGGCTCACACGGCAGGACGCGAAAAGTAACGCTGTGTTGGAGATTCACTCTCGATTTATTTATCAGGACGTTAACACCAATAGCCGGCTAGAATGGTTCTGTCCAAAGGTTATCAAATCTACCTACCAGCATCTTGAAAGATCACTAATTAAAGATAAAGGGTTGGTAATCTTAAGGAAATTGGCAAGAGTACGCTAAATCTTAAGAAATATTGCTTTTTACAGTCTGGCAACAGCCTCAATTACTGGATATTTGTTATTGTTTTTGTCAGATCATTAAAAATGTTTTATTAAAAAGTGTTTTTGAAGAAGTTTTTCAGCTTTAACACAAATCCTTGTTTGTTTAATTTGTACATTCTGGAGATGAAATACATATGAGTTAAATTAAATGAACATACAAACAAATTAATTATATGGTCTGGTTGAAATATATACCTTTCTTAAAAATGACTCGATGACTGAAACCTGTTTATGAACCGAATCCGTCTATTTGTCTGTGTGTTCTTCAAATATCTCGAGAACCGCTCATCTGATCTACTTCACACTTGGTGGATGTGTTGTTGGGGATCCCATGGAGTGTTTTGTCGAATTTGGTGCAATTAAGTCGGACAGGTTTGATAATAATATAACTTGAATAGACAAGCACACAGTGGCGAAGCTTTGGGGCTTTCCGGACTTGACGTGTTGACGGCAGTTCTCTTTTGCTGCTGGAATACTGGATTTATTAAATGTTACAACCAAACTCTTCTTCAATTCCCTGCAGCAAGTCCAAAGAGACTTTGAATGGACACCCCACAAACAGGCATTGCACTAGTGAACCAGAGAATAAGGACATAAAATTAAAAAAAAGGAAATAAAAATGGTCATGTTGGAAAAAAAAGAATTTGGGGTGTTAGTCAAGGAAACAAACTCCTTCTAACATAAATTAGTTTTCACATCATGATGGGAGTCTGGAAGGGAGTGGCCCCTTCTCTTTATCAGCCTGTCTTCTGGTTTGACAGCACAGTATCTTAACAGCTAATGACAACATGAACAAACAATAGGTCAGGTAAGGTCATGAGGTCATGGGATGTGATGGGGATGCTGTCGGGTCAGCAGATGGGCCCGTATTTATGACCTTATTTAACTTGCTGAATGGGCCAGGAGGAACCAGATCCTCCTTCATTGATTCTAGCATTGATTCTGCAGCGAAGATTATTCAGCTTCCTCCCCCACCTGCCTCTCGTAGCACACTTTAATGATTCTTTCCTGTTTGTCTGTTGCCATTTGTCTTTGCTTTCTTACTTTGTCCCCTCTTTCTTTCCTTTCACTTTGTGGTTTTACTTTTTCATCTCCTTCTGTTCTTCGTCCCCAACCGTCTTTGTTTCAAGAGAAATCTTTGTCTTAAATCTCCCACCCTTTCTTCTTCTTCCTTTCATCTTAACCCTTCTCTAACTCCTCTTTGTCCTCCTCTTCCTCCTGGATGAACAGATTGGTACCTGGTACTCCAACAACACGTTGGTCATGAACTCCACATCCCTGGACCTCAACGCCTCGGAGACGCTGGCTAACAAGACGCTAATCGTCACCACAATACTGGTAGTGTGTCATAAGAGTTCATAATGTAGAGTTAGATATCAGTAGTTAATCCGTAGAATAAGCTGCTGAATGATGTCACTTCCCTTCTGATAGGAAAGCCCGTACGTGATGCGTAAGTCCAACTACCAGGACCTCCATGGAAACAACCAGTATGAGGGTTTCTGTGTGGACATGCTGCGGGAGCTGTCAGACATCTTAAAGTTCTCCTTCAAGATCAAGCTGGTGGACGACAGGGTTTATGGAGCCCCGGAGCCCAACGGCAGCTGGACAGGAATGGTGGGAGAGCTGATCAACCGGGTGAGTGGAGGAGGAGGAGGAGGAGGAGGAGGAGGAGGAGGAGGAGGAGGAGGAGGAGGAGGAGGAGGAGGAGGAGGAGGAGGAGGAGGAGGAGGAGGATTTCTCAGAAACCTACAGTTAGGTGTTCATCCAATTTAAAAGTTTGGTATGTCCAGTTTGTAGGCTCCTGAGGTTGCCAAAAACAGCTATCAAGAAGAAAACATATTCCAAATAATTGACACACATGCACATTAACAAACCATTACCGACGCAGCTTGAAACTGCTGACATCATCTTCAACTTCACACTTGTTGGATCCTTTTTTCAACAACCAATCAAAGAGACATCTGCACTTCATCATTTGTACATGGTAGTGTATATGGTGTATTGCGTAGTGTAAGGAGTAGTATAGGTAGTGTACGGGGTAGTGTATGATGTAGGGTATATAGTGTATCATGAAGTGTACAGTGAAGTGTATAGCGTAGTATAAGACATGGTATACAAAGTGTATGCTATAGTGTATGGCGTAGTACAAGGCTTAGTATACAGCATAGTATACGCATTCATAGGTTATTGTCCTTGTTTTTTCATTTGATTAATTAAACGTCAATCACGTAAGTTAGAAAAAAAATAACTGGTGAACCCTCTCCAAAAGCGTCCCAACTTTCTGAAAACGCCCTCATATTTCAAAATGTTGCTCCCTTCACAAAGATGTCCTATCTTTGTCTACATGTCACCTCTTTTTAAAAAGATGTGCTCATTTCACAGCCATAAACCTCAAAATGGTCCAAAACTACAAGAGCATAAAAACACAAGTCTGAAAGCTTTAAACAGCCCTGTGAAGAGGTGAGGCCTGGACAAAATGTCCTCACTGCCACCGAGTAAAACTTGTTCCTCACAGAAATAGACTGCAAGAGTGCACACACACACACACACACACACACACACACACACACACACACACACACACACACACACACACACACACACACACACACACACACTTCTCCTTATCGTCTTTGCTTTCTCTCACAGCTTTGTCGCAGGCAGTTCTCTGCACAGCTTTAATTAGACTCAACTTGACTTAAAATGAGCCACTTTCCCTGAGAAAACAACTAACGGGGTAGATTGGGCCTCAGCTGAGCCACTTAATACGTCCTCAGCGTCTCCATGTGTTTCTGCTGCTCAGGGCCGAGCAGCTCTCCGACGCTCCGCCACATGGATAATTGGCTGACTCTCGTGTTGCAGTTAAGGGCGCCGTCTCTTGTCAGCCACTCGGAGCCCGGCGTCTCGCGCCCCTTTGCGCCCGCCCACCGCCGCCTGTCGCCATAACAACATAAAACCAATGTAGTGAGCAAGTGCAATCATCGGAGAGTGTCCATGTGTGCATGTTGGCCTGGTCGCAGGCGATACGCTGCTCCTGTGTGTGAAATGTTTTCTGTGTGGTCACACTGGAATTTGATGAATGTTTAATGAGTAAAAGCCAATTTGTCTGTCGGAGATCTGTTCGTGTTTTGGAATCTGAGGCCTCTGGAGTTTAAACCAGGCGATCTCATAGTGTCTAAATAGTTTTCCTATAATGAAGTTCCAGCATCAGCAGAAGCTGCATTATTGCAACATTACTGAAGGTTATCAAACATGATGTTCTCTCAAGCTTTGTTTATACTCGTACTTGGCGCCGTAGCGTGAACGAAGGCGTTCATACTCTATGTGGTGTTATATGCATTATTCTACAAAAGGTCAGAGGGCGTACAAACAAAAAGAACTGTGAGGAATCTTAAAGACAACAAGTGTAACTCATAGAAATGCCCATTGACTGTAGTGTAACTGTAAAGAAAAAAGCTCAGTATTAAAGGGATTGTACAGAAACAAAGGTTGAATATGGCTGCAAAATATTTACTAAAATGTAGCTTTTTAAGACCTCCTATTTCTAAAGCATCTCAAAGTGAATTGTTCTTCTTTGTATAAATCCTTGGACATGAGTATAAACTAAGCCTGAAAGTTACACTGAATTTAATCCAAGAAGTTTCTTTACGTACTGTAAAACCAACCATATAGAGCACTTCACATCTTTCTCTTCCATTTAACAGTGAGGATATTTTGAGGCGTTTAGGTATAGAAGTATAGAAGCACAAACACAAAATTGCAATGCTGTTTGTCACGTTGTCTACTACTGCTAATAACACACGCACGCACGCACGCACGCACGCACACACACACACACACACACATTATCTGTCAGCTATATGTGATGGTGGCTGGTGTGTGTGTGTGTGTGTGTGTGTGTGTGTGTGTGTGTGTGTGTGTGTGTGTGTGTGTGTGTGTGTGTGTGTGTGTGTGTGTGTGTGTGTGTGTGTGTGTGTGTGTGTGTGTGTGCGTCAAAAAATAGGAAATTGGGAACACAAGCAGGCCATTAAGAGGCTAATCAACTGTCTTTTTTCTTACTAATTATACAGAGTTGTTTCAATTACACTGCGGGATCCCTCACACACATACACACACATATGATCACACACACACACACACACACACACACACACACACACACACACGCACAGGCCAGCAGGTATCCACACGCTTTTATCCGTAGCCAGAGACTCTTTATGCCTTTTATGTAAATGTGTTCAAAATTACAGATGTTCGTTATCTCTCTCTCTCTCTCTCTCTCTGTCTCTCTCAATGCTCATTGGATTTTGGGTCTGGCACTCCACCGTGAATCCCATTGTTGAAGCGCATCATCCTTTACCATAGTGACACACACCTCCCTGTTCTTCCATCTTTGTGAGGACCCTCATTTACATAATGTGTTCACTAACTCATTACCCTAACCATAACCTCTTTCTAACCTGTTCTTTACAACCAAGTCTTAAACCTCAAACTTGCCTTTGAAAAAGTAAGGGCCGATCAAAATGTCCTCGTTTTATCAAAGATGTCCTCACTCCGTGGTAAAAAAACTCCTGGTCCTCACTATGTAGCAAATACAGGAACACACACACTCGTTTATTTTTCTCATCGGAAATTTCAGAGGTGAAAGCTCTTTAAACAACCGTCGGCTTTCACACACACCTACACATACACACACACTACGTTGCTCTCTATACGGCCCGGGAGTCTGATGTAAGTGAGTGAAATTCGTTTAACAAGTGTCTACTCGTTAATCAATTAAGTGTTAATTAAGGAGCTGAGAGGTGTCTGGGGTCCAGATAAACGTTCCACTATGGATCCTCTCTTTGTCTCTCTGTTGACTTTAGACTTAATGAGAGTATCTTTCAACTTTAATTCCACTGTGCCATGTTTACCCAAAAAGGTTAATCCATCCATTCATGTATAGCTGCTGGAAGAAAAAAAAGTGCAAAACGTGTTGTTTTTTCTCGGTTAACTTTAAAACAACAATAGAAGGGAGGCATGGCAGAACCAGGACCGAGCGGGCAAGACTGTCAGGACCCTGTTGCAGTTAAATGAGAAGTTTTCTAAATGGAGTCTGGCAGCTGCAGATCTTTACGACTCATGGAAACGCCCCACCAAAATCAACACAAAGGGAAAGTTCCTTGTTGTAACTTGGTATTTAAGCTGAGCACTTTTTCCACATGGAGACATTTAATCAGCACAATTCTTTGTTTAAGAAAAGGTAGATTACAACACATGTCTTGCATTCAAGATTTTATTGAATCAGTGTATCACACTAATGTTTGACTTCTTAAAGTAACTCATGCATATCATATTGAGGTCCTCACATACCTGCATAAGAAACCGTGAATGAGCAAAGTCTAAAGTAAAGTGTGTCCCAGCTTGAGATGGGACCAGTATGAGCTCTGTGATTTACACACTGAGCCACACCAGGAACAAAAGCTCTTATCTGGCAGTTTTAGTGCCGTGCTGTTCCTTTAGAGCCGCACGGTAACAACTCACTGTTGCATTCAGTAACAACTGCGACTTCTGTACAATAAAAATCAATATTTCATTAAAGGACTCAGAAGAACGTTCAAACATTTGTAACAAAGGTGCTCATTTAATTGCGGCTCCAGTGGGTTAAAAAAATCGGTAGTTGAATCTTGTGAAAAAAGATGGTTGTGTTTGTGGAGTCCGGCCAGAATATGGTTCTGAGCAGACGGTAATCTTCATCTGCACACAGAACACTAACCTTGAAAAACAGGCAAGTGCATTTCTACATGATGAGCAGCGATAGAAACTATCATCATATGTCTTTGGATACATTTATGCAGCCGCCTCAAGGTTAAACATGAGTGATGAGAAAAAAGGTTTTTATGTTTCACAGAAAGAGAAAATATAGAAACAATCAAAATTACACTTTGGTTATATCACAAGAGATGAATGAGGAGTTAAGACAACGACAAAATCACAGGATCATAATGTGAAAGATGTGAAACACATTTATTTGCCTCTAAAACTTTTAAAGATTAGCTTTGCTTCTCAAAACTGTGCTAACAGAAGCTATAACTGAGAAGCTGTGTATTTAGCAAAACATTTGTTATTCAGTCTTATTCCTTTGTCACGTCTGTGTTAGTTTTTAATCATATTTAGTCAACCTCATCCTGTTTTTGTTCTTGTAAAACAAGCTTTAGTTGACTTAATGTCCAAGACCGTGGTGACACTTTTCTTTTTAATTAGACTTTTGGCATCTGATAGCGCCAAGACTCATTAACTCTCAAGTCCTATTAAGTTACATAATAAAAGCTTTTAAATGATAAAATAATGAGGGACTTTTATTGTAGGCTGCACGGTGGTGTAGTGGTTAGCACTGTCGCCTCACAGCAAGAGGGGCCCGGGTTCAATTCCCGGGCTGGACAACCTTCTGTGTGGAGTTTGCATGTTCTCCCCGTGTCAGCGTGGGTTCTCTCCGGGTTCTCCGGCTTCCTCCCACAGTCCAAAGTTTAGGTGCATTGAAGACTCTAAATTGCCCGTAGGTGTGAGTGGTTGTTTGTCTCTATATGTCTGCCCTGCAACAGACTGGAGACCTGTCCAGGTGAACCCTGCCTTCACCCATTGACAGCTGAGATCGGCTCCAGCACCCCTGCGACCCTTAACTGGATAAGCAGGTTACGGAAGATGGATGGATGGATGGATGGATGGGACTTTTATTGTGAATAATTAGTTGGAAAAAGAAATGTGTTTATCACAGAATTAGCAGACTAAATTTTGTTAGCAGCTATGCTTCAATTAAACAAGTCTACTTTACACTAGACACTTTAATAAAAAAACTACTTTTAACATACTAATTTACATGTAAATTTTCATATATTTTTATTTTGAAATGATGTATTATATTATTGCACTGAATTTATTATCCTTCCTTATATGTTCAAATGTAGTTAAGCCCTTTCTGATTCTGGTTCTAATACTGTGGGGAAAAGTGCAGCAAAAATAACTGGGGACTTTTATTGTGAAGGATTTAAAAGAAATTATATTTCTTTATCAGAATTGTGTTTAGATGAACACAATTACTATACGTTCTTCACAATAAAAGTCCCCTGTTATTTTTCCATCCAGCATTGGACAAGAAACTGCTGCATTTAAAAAAAAATATATATATATATATATATATATATATTTGTATTTGTATATAGAGAAAATAAACCATATATTTTTTTTTACTTTGCTTACGTTGGTGTCTCCTCGTTGTCTTCATCATGGAAAAAAACGGTTGTTGAAGAACACATTTAGTTGCAGTTTTCATAAACAAAACTAATTTCTTTAACCACACTCACTGACAGAAACAGTGGGGAAAAAAACACAGGAAGTGAACGTTTAATAGATACATTCAGAATGGATTTCATGGCTGATATTTAAATGACTCAACATTGTTATTTGAAACTCGACCCAGATTCAAACAGCGAGCTGAGAGGAATCGTGGATTCAGAGAGCAGATCATTACAGAAAAACAATATTCCTGAAGGCGTTGTGTGTTTTTTTTCCTCTGAATGTTTTCTGTTAATGCAAAACAGTTGAACATGAACGCAACTCAGTGGAGGTTGTTGAGCTCATTACAGAGTAAATTAGGAGGCGTTCAAATGTAAATCTCTCTCTGTTACACATTTAATTCACTCTGTTTATTCACATAAACTAAATATTTCTGCTCTTTTATCAGTGTAACTTGAATATTAGACTCTTTTAAATGCACTTCTTTCTACTCCTCACGTTCCTTCATGTCCTTATAATAATAATAATACATTTTATTCGGTGGCGCCTTACATCATATAATACCTGTGGTAAAACAATCAACAACAATGTCCTTGACATCTTCTTCTGTCCTGTTCCATTTTTATTTCTTTCCTCTCAGATCTCTGTTGACTTCCATCATTTCTGTTACTGATCTTTAATGAAAAGTGTTTCTTCCATGGTCTCATTTTCTCTCTCATATGCTTTTATTTGTATTTCATGTTCGACCTCCAGAAAATAGTCAAAAATGTACTTGAAAAGATAAACTTGCTTCAGAATTAAAACTATTGAAAAGTAATGTTTGCATGTGTTCACTCCCTTTGTTATGAAGCCTATAAATAAGATCTGGTGCTACCGATTATCTTCAGAAGTCACATAATTATTAAAATAAAGTTACATGATAGTGTTACATGATCTATCCAAGGATCATTAAATGCATTATTATAAAACAGAAAGAATATAGCCCCACAACTTACCTACAAAGAGACGACCAAATACTCACAGACCAGAGAAAGATAAAAAAAAAAAAAAAAAGAATGGATAAAATATATAATAAAAAGTGTTTTTCAGTAAACAACCATTTCCTCTGCAGGTCATAAGGAGACATCATAATGTGGATAAATGAACTCTTCCCTCTCTGTCTCTGTAGAAAGCAGACCTGGCGGTCGCCGGCTTCACCATCACCTCAGAGAGAGAGAAGGTGATCGACTTCTCCAAACCCTTCATGACTCTGGGGATCAGCATCCTCTACCGGGTTCATCTGGTACGTCCACCTCTGACTCCTTCATGGTCTTTATTCATACAGTTACTCATCAGTCTAGGAGTCATGGCTGGTTCTATTTAGCTAATGAAAACAGACGAAAATGTCTCCTGTGGAGCTTCATTCAGAGAGAAATTAAGGTTTTTACCAGCCAAAATACACTAAAATATTTATAAACCCAGCTCAATACCCAACTCATATTAGTAAATAAATGTTTTGCAGTTTGAATAATGAAGAAGGCTTGGAATGATTAGGCTTTTAAATGACATTTTAGTAACAATTGCAAGAGACAAATGATTGTCTTGTGATTCCAGAGACCCCTAAAATGTATTATTGAGACTCAATAGGTAAAAAGGCCCTGAAGGTGATTAGTTCTCGGGGGATTTCCACTCTGGGAGTCTCAGAACAGTTTGTTCCAAAAACAGCAATGCATCTCTATGGCATATATAAGAAGAAGATATATCCGGAGACTTGTAAAGTAGATTTATTTACTGTTGGTTTTGGGTCTCAACATGAGCGAGTAATGACTCCGGAGCAGTTTAGCCCTGCAGCACAGGTTACCATGGTGAGCCGGCTTTGTGAGCCTGGAAACGTTAGCTTGAATATCCACTATCAGGCCTCAGGAAAAAGTTGTTATCGACGTTCGATTGGTGAGTTTTACCTGGTGAACGTGCTGATTTACTGAAGATATGGAAAAAATTCACAAGATACAAAAGATGAAGCTGTAAATCACTTTTCGCTTGTTTGTTTTCTTCCAAATAAGAGTTTCAAGAGGCCGACAAAAGCTGCATTCATGTTGTTGTGGCAGAAAACCAATGAAGAGACGCAGCTCTTGGAGTTTGCAACCAGCAGGGATATTTTATTGCAGACAAGCTTACAACAAAAAGTCTTTCATGATCTCTTTATACTCTTGTGAACACTTTCAGCCAATCACGTCTTGTGGATTGGACCGTAACAAAGCACATCTTGCCTTTCACTCGCGTCCTGTTTTCCTTCTTAAATGTCAGGTCATGGTAACCTCTTTGGCAGGACAAATGATACTTCTACAGGAAATGTTATTCTTATTTCCCAACTTTCCTGGCATGTCTTTACCCACAGATGATCTTATCAAACAAGTTATTGGGGGTCAACATAACACGTTATATAAAGTTGTATAAAGTTGTATATTAGATAGATTTTCCTCAACAATGTCTCTGATCTTCCTGCAGAGCACCTGTCATCGTTCTCTCTCTCTCTCTCTCTCTCTCTCTCTCTCCGTCTGATGGATAATTTGATTAATTCAGAGAGAAAACGCTGCAGTCACAACAGCTTCCTCTTCCTCAGCTCCGCCGCCGGAGGCAGCGACGGTCTCCCCGACCGCTCAGGTCACACAGTCAAACTGTGGGTTCAGGACCGAGCGACAGCAAATGTTGCTGCGACCACAGAGATCGGATGAAAATAGAGCTGAGGACACAGAGAGAGGGCGTGTTTCTTCTTCTTTTTTGGGGAAAGGAGATGGGGAAGTGAGTCAGTAGGGAGGAAGCTGACAGGAGCTGCTGTTTGGAACATATTAGTTATTTCAGCCTCAGAGGGAGGATCGGTGACTCTGCCTCCCTGACTGGAATATGAAACATGGACTTCATGCTTGTGCATTTCCTGTGAGTCTCACAGAGACCTGCTCTGCTTGGAAATGTGGGGGAACAAGAATAGACTGTATAGAAGAAGTGGAGGTAGTCATCGTGACGTCATCCATTGGTTTGTGGACTGACGTTTTTGATGCGTTGAGTTTGGCGATTTTGCCATCGCCATCTTGGATTACGGGTTGTAATGTTGTTGTTTCTTTTGCAACTGATAAAGGGGAAGTTACCATACCTGATTTTGTAGGATATTTACGAATTAAAGTGCATTCATTTTCAGAATTAGAATAACAAACGGTTTATGGCAAAGTACGTTTGCACTTACAAGGAAGTTGGCTTGCTGATTGGTCCATGACAATAAACAAGACATCATTTTATGAAAATTTACAATAAAATATTATAAACAAACAAACGAATGAAAAGGACGTTAAAACAAGTCTGTTATTAAAGAGTCAAGTGTTTATTTAAGTGAATAGGGATGTGTTTTCGTAGGTTTAGCTAGTGTCAGTGAATGCCTCTTGAATAAATTGATATAGTTTGAAAACCCCAGAGTTTGCGATCACCTGAAGGTGACGTATAAATAACAAGAAAGAGTACCTGAGAAAATGATGAAATCCAAAACAATAACCCTGCAAGACGCTTTGTGGAGCTGCTGCAGCTCTCGGGAGTCGATTCTGCCTCCTCCACCTTTAAACATTTCAGGTTGTTTTTTTCATGAATTCAAAAAGAAAGCTCGATTTGTGAGAGAAATCTAGTCACACAGAGAACACTTCATAGTCAAACAAGATATTTCAAGCAATCTAAGTTAGGATTTCCTATTCTTTGTCCTATTTCAGGACATTTCTTATCACGTCTTTTGCAGCTTTTACGTCCACAATGTGGCCAACAGCAGGAGTTCTTCTCTAATGTCAGTGAATGTAAATACAACATTTATTTGTTTGTCGATAAAACACACCGGTGTCTGAGGCAGACTGATGATGTGCTGCAGTGTCGCTGCCTGCAGATACTGTACATCTGCAGCTCATCAGTATTCCCCTCCGCCGCCTGTCCTCAATCTTTGATCCAGTCCGCCGCTAGAGCCTCAGTGTATTGACTCAGTGATCAGTCAGCTGTTTCATTCGTGTGCAGCCGAGGCCGTCCTCCCGCCGCGGCCGGACCGACTTCATTCTCTTAAGTGTTTATTTTAGGATTAGGGTGACGGAGAGCACATTGTCGCTCACGGTAACGACATCTGTGGTCGTCGGTCAGGAGAACGACTTCAGCTTCCTGTTTGAACCCAGACGCCATAAACTCACTCCACTAAACACCTGCTGTTATCAAGTGCAGCACTGGTGACCATTATACACAGTAGATAAACTGGTTAACAGGCCATGGAAATGATGGTGCACACACACACACACACACACACACACACACACACACACACACACACACACACACACACACACACACACACACACACACACACACACACACACACACACACTTTAGTGTTGCTTACATGCAGACTAATTTACAACTCAATTTGTCTTTGCATTGATTTTGTGTGTTTGTGCCTGCTCTAGGATTAACTCCTCACAATCATCAAACCCTTTTACAACCAGCAGGATTGTGTGAAGTATGCTTCTTTTTTTTTAAACAAAGAAAACAAGTCAGTTGTGAAGATAAAAAAAAGTATCAGTCATGACCAGCTTTGATTTGTAGAATGTAGACAGGGATGCGGTACTGAAAAGCATGTTTTGTTTAAACAACTGCCAAAACTACACCCTCTATCATACCCAGAAGCTTTTAAAAACATAATTATCATCAGCTTTGCATCTCTCCTACGGTCTTTGAACATATCATGTGCGAAAAAAGCTTCCTTCAGAAAAAACAAAGCTTAAAAATGTTGATATTTCATCAAAAACATTTTATTCTACATTTCTCATTTAAGATCTCACCCAGAATAAACCGTTTGCTTTAAACAGATTCTGTAAAAAACATTAAATTCTGAGCTCCTCAGAAAAACTATGAAGCCATGATTGATTCATCTGAGACCAACAGTCACGTGACAACAATTTTGTGAAACTTCAGCTAAACTGCTGCTGAACACAGAGCAGAGAGGAGAGGCTGGAAGTGTTAATTGTTCAATATATACGGCACATAGAGGCTCCATTTTTCTCCAACATTGATAACACTTGTGGACACCGGGGAAAATTATGGATATATAGATTGTTTTATTTGGCAATTTCTGTAAAATTGAAAATCAACTTGCATTTATTTAATTTTTTTATGATTTATTGCATGCTAAATGTGTTATACAGCAATAAAAGAAAGGATTGAGTTACCTCTACTTCTAGCCATGATTGTGCGATTTGCACGGAGTAACAGACTTTTTATTGCAGTGAAAAAAACGAGGCCACAGAGTTAAATGTGACAGGAGCAAAAAACACCCCAAAACCTCTTGGGATTCACAGGGAAGCATTGAATGTTCCACCTTTGAGTTAAGTTAAGTTCGATTGATTTCCAGCAGCACACACATCATTTCCTGTTTGTGTAACGCATCAATTTATTGTATATTAGCAATAGAAAAAACAGTATACCATGACAATAAGTGTGTATTGGATACTGCATACAATTTAACACAAGAAAAACACACCGGTAATAACAACACTTCATGATCAATTCACACACACATGAAAGTGAACAAGGTCTTGAAGGCATCACAAGAATCAAAACACATTGATAACTGAATGAACAATGCAATCATGTCTGTAAGTGTACAGTGCTTTATGCACATTATATAACACACAAAGACCAACACACACACACACACACACACACACACACACACAGCATCTATTTAAATAGCTTGCGAGCACACTTAAAGATGGTAATCGTTTTAATTGCCCAAGCTGTTGACTTGTGCACACACATTAGTGGAGTGCCGTCGTGTTTATCAGTGTTCGTGCCCCCTGGTGTTGAACACTGTAAATTTATATCTGCTCTTGCTCCCAATTCATTAGTCGTCAATATATTATCACTCCGCTATTCTCCACGACAATTTATTACAGCGCGTACAAGGCGCCATGACGACGTCACCGAGAAAGAAGCAGCTGTGTGCAGGGGAGAAGGAACGACGTTGTCCAGATCAAACAAATGATAGTCGAGTCACATGAAAACCTCAAAACTTTCCACAAAGAAGTAAAAGCAGAATCATTTTTCCTGTCAATCCCAGTGTTAGGCATCAATTACTCCGTCACATATTACTTTCAGTGATTGCTTTACTCGATCACTTAAATCATCAAAGCGCTGTCAAAGGTGCCTTTAAACTCCAAATCCTTTCCAAACTCATGTCACATATTCTGTATGTCTCATGTAGATATAAAGACTTTAATGACACTGTGGCTTAAGAAGCAGCGAGCCAACAGTTTACAGCTAAGAGTCTTTTACAGAGCACGATGTCATCATCTTCATCCATCTTCACCATGAAGCTACAGGGTTCACACACCCTCCAGCTATAGACTGTATATAAGAAATGGACGTAGTCATCGTGACATCACCCATTGGTTTGTGGACTGACGTTATGAAACCTCGAGGTCAACGATTTCGCCGTAGCAATCTTGGATAACGGCTGTCGTCATGTTGTTTTTTGCAACCAGTGAACAGGAAGTGACCATATTTGGACTGAGGAGGAGTGATGTAGAGACGCCGTATACGTCTCTGGTGTCGACCGGAATGGAGCATCATTTACTAAATGAACATCATGCTGTATTGAAGAAGACTTGAAACTAGAGATTGAGACCATAAACTCATGTTTACAATGTTTACTGAGGGAATAAATCAAGAGAGAAGTAGAGTCATTTTCTCATAGACTTCTATACAACCAGAGGAGTCGCCCCCTGGTGGTCAGCAGAGAGAATGCAGCGAGCTAAGAACACACAATATGCAAATTTAATAACTTTTAAACTTTACAAAGTCGTTTTTTGCTTGAACACTGCAGTGGCTCCTGCAGGCGTTTGATCACTTGTGTTGCTGGACAGTTGTTGAAAAACGCACAAAACCATCTAAATAACTTTTTTATAAGAACCGTTGTTTCCGCAAACTGGTTTGGATATTCACATACTGTTAGATAAATAATGTTCTGTACTTTCTGGCCCTGCACAAAGAACTTTAAATCTGAGACAACTTCAAGTAAAGCTCTATAAAGTTTACCTTACATCTTCCCTGACACACGTCTGAAATGTCCCGATGCAGTGAACTCCCCTCTCTGAAACCACATCAGGGGAGAACAAGCTCTGAGGATTGTGTTCTTCTGACTTTCACCTTTTATTTAACAAGTACCAAAGTAACGTGATCTCCTGCTGAGAAAGAAAAGTCCAAAACACAACAAACAACCTCAGGAAATATATTAAAGTGTCCGAGGATATCAGGTTTGTTTTTACTGCATTCAAGCTTTTTAATGTTCTTACTCTCCTTTATTGTACCGACTGAAAATAAAACACAGAACAAATAACTCTTTCACAGTAAACATGAAGAAAACTAACAGAAATAATGAAGTTAAACTTTTTTTTTATTGAGGGCATCTTTGTGAGTTGATGTGCTGCAATTAAATTAAAGTTTGATTGGATGTAAATGTTAGAAACACAAATTACATTCAGTGTTGTTTAGTTATTTGGAGAAAATCTAATGGAAATTGAACAATATTCAACATTACAGGAGAATAACTGAGTTTTTGCATATTTATGCAGTTTATCAAATATTTATACAGTTTATCAAAATGTGCTCGAGTCAGATTTTTAAATGAACCATGGCGACATTGGAAGCCAGTGGTTTTGACATTTTGGTTCATGTTTCTACTCTGGATATCTAGTCTGATTCTGTGGAACAAAGCAGATCATCAACAGATTTTATTCGCACAGCATCGCTTTTTTTTATGAGCCAAAATGGGCCAAAAAAACAGAAAGAGATTTGATTGCCTCCATTACAGCTCCAGTCATCTGCTGTAATTGGGTCCAATCTGGGAGTTCCTCGTCTCTCCTCGCTGCCAAATCCTTTTTCTAGTTGACGGGGATGGGGGTGGATGGGGGGGTCATAAGCAGCACAGGGGAAGTAATGAAATGGTTCGATGGGAAGCGTCTGGCCGGGAACCATCAACCGATGGTCGTTAACACTTGAAAAGATTGTAACTTCATTTTTCTGTTTTATCTTGTTTTTGTTGTGTTTTGTGAATTGCAGATTTACGTGCCAACAAAACGTGATGAGTTGAAGGACAGACACAAAAAAAAGGAAAAGTTAATTCCAGGAGTCATTTTTCCAAAATATACGACTGTCAGAAAGTGAAGGTTGTGTCTGTGAGTCTGAGACGTTTCACAGCTTTCCGATCGCTGTGACCGGCAGATGGTCGTTATCACAATTCACTGCTGCCAGCTGGACACATTAAACTTTATGTTTGTTAAAGTTTGTGTTGTTTGTTGAGTGAAAGTGTAAATTCACTTCAAAGTATGGAAACACCTGCAGAACCAGTCTTCATTAACAAATACACAAAATTTGAAACATTTGCATCAATCTGCAAAATCATGTCACAATGCATGTTAGATTCATTTCAACACATACAAAACAGCTTAAAACCATATAATTGAGAAAAATAAAAAAACGTGACAGCTGTCAAAGAGTGTACACCTGAGCATTAAAAACTTTTTTTTTTCTTCAGATTTTGACACAATATGCAGAATATTTGTTTTGAGCAGCATCTAGTGGCCATTCAAGGAAATGCAGCTTAAAATATTGACTTTAACTTTCCACTGAAGAAGAGTTTTTGAGTGTTTAAATGAAGTAAAAACTTTCATTTTGATTGTTAGTCATCAATATTTCATGTTGCATAGACTTTTTGATACTTAAAGTTAAGTGTTAAACTTACATTTTTGAATATTTGAAACAATTCCAACTACAGACCATCTTCCCTGGTAGTTCCCCTGTGTCCATGAGGTGTGAAATACTCTGCTGCTTCAGCTGGTGATTCATTTTTGAGTGACACATAATTAACGGAGGGATTCTGTTTGTGTGTTTCAGGGCCGTAAACCGGGTTACTTCTCCTTCCTGGATCCGTTCTCTCCGGCCGTCTGGCTCTTCATGCTGCTGGCCTACCTCGCCGTCAGCTGCGTCCTCTTCCTCGCCGCCAGGTAACACGCCTGCACCATCTGTGTGTGTGTGTGTGTGTGTGTGCTTCTTTCACCTTTTTTTCCTGTTTCCTACCTCAACAATCTAATTGTCTGCCATAAAGACATTAAACTCTGTTTATATAGTCTCTTAAAAACATAATTCAATCATCTAAATACAAAGTTCACTTACTAGTGGATTAAATGTGCTTCTGTAAAAGCCCTATAACGGTGCAGTCAATTTACTAATAAATGTTTTGTGCTGTTATCTGGAGTGTGAAAGATTTTAAATCACTATGGAGTGCATTAAGAGGATTGTTTAATTGAATTTCATAGTAGAAGACGAGGTGGTTCACATGTGTGTAGTAAAGACTAGTCTGGGTCCCCCCCCCTCCAGGCTCAGCCCCTACGAGTGGTACAACCCTCACCCGTGCCTGCGGGAGCGGCGGGACGTCCTGGAGAACCAGTACACGTTGGGGAACAGTCTGTGGTTCCCAGTGGGCGGCTTCATGCAGCAGGGCTCAGAGATCATGCCGCGGGCCCTGTCCACCCGCTGCGTCAGCGGAGTCTGGTGCGTACAACTCACCAGCGTCTGATTCAACACACTTATTTACAGATTCTGCATGTGTGTAGGAGCTGTTTAACATGAGAGAGCAGAGCAGATCTGCACTGATGGAGGACTGAAGAGCTCTTAACGGGCTCATATCCTCCTTCTCAGAACGCTTACTGGTTTTTAACTTCTTGTTTTCATGCAGGACGCACTTCCCCGTTCTCTCAGAGCATTGTTGAGCATGAAGATGGAAATTAACGTTCTTGATTGATGCTCTCTGTCGCTCTTTAGACCCAGAAAATCAAACTACAAATGTAAACAGGGTTAAAAAAAGAAGAGAGGAGCAAAGAGTCAGAGAAAATATTACAGTGGTTATTTCATTCTTCATATCTGTTACGTCTCTCTTCAAACTCGATGCCAACTAAATTGTAACGATGCTCTGCTTGGATGGAGACGGACAGAATTTGTGGTGGAGGTGACAAAGAAAGCGCCGGAAAAGGAGAAAAAAGTTAGCGAGTCGTATTCGTACGATTGTTAATGAAAAAGTTCCTCCTCGTTTCTTGTGCGTTTTACTACAAAGTCCAGGAACACGTGTCAATTTCCGCTTGTTACATGTTAACAGTCTTTTCAAGATAAACTTCTGTATTCAAAGAAAATAACTTAGTGAGATTTAGGCAACATAACTGCTTGGTTATCTTTAGGAAAAACGTCACGGTTCAGGCTGGTCACATCCAGCATTCGTAGCTACGAATAATAATGCTCTGTAATTGGAATATTGTATTTTATCTATGTAATCACGAACGAGGAAGTATGAAGTCGGACGCGTAGCGGTAGTGGAGGTGATCAAACTGATCTTCAGCCAGGAGATTACTCTTCTTTTCTCATGTGAAACAAGAAATCAACGTTGATTTATTTGTCATATAACTTCGTACTTTCGTCATTATTTTAACCCAAACAACAATCTTTTTTTAAACCTATTTTTTTCCTGTGAGGATGGGAATTTATTTTGAAAAGACCGTATTTATGTAAAGACTGGAAATTGTTGTATTTGTTGCATGGTTGGGTTTAGAATAAGTATTTAAACTTAGTAAAACGTAAACAACATATCAGTACGTAAAACACGTCTCAAACGTCAAAGTAACACTTTGGGACACGAACACCGGTCTGCTGGTTAAAAGTCCTGTGTTTGTTTGACTCATCCACTATAAGTGGTTGTTCTCACTGTTTATACTGATCACTTAGCTTTCAGTCGGCCAATATGTTGTAAAATGACACGCAACAAGCACGATGACATTGTTATTGAACGCTAAATGACTTACGAATTATCGAGTCATTTAAACGCCATTTAGAGGGATCCGAAAAGATAAATACGTGAATACTGAAGACTCATTTGTCCCGAGAATTAATGTAGATTTGAACCTTTCGCTTAAGAAGCTCTGAGAGGTTGAGATGCAGTTTTTGGCTGAAATATAACAGATTATTTTTGTTTTTATTTTCTTTTAACAGCATCTTTTTTGTCCCTTAGTTTTTTCAAATATATATATATTTTTTACTTTAACCATACTTTTATTCTTCATTTTTCTTTTTCCTGTTCCATATGAATCACATTGTAGTGTTCTTGTTGGTGTCGCGGCGGTTTGTCTCTCCCTCGTTTAGCTGAACATCAGCTGAAGGTGAACAGATGGTTTCATGTCTCTCAGGTCAAAATGATGATGTCACTTTCTCTTCCTGATTCGTTTCCGCTCCTCTAATGTCCTCTGTCCGACTCCAAGCAGCACCTGACCCTCATTTTTCTGCACAGATTTCCCAGCAGCTTATAAATGTGATAAACTTCTAAAGACCGCCGTGCCAAGCTATGTTGCATCGGGTATCCGTATTTATTTGCTTTCATAAGAAGACGTTTGTTGGACGTTTTTTGGTAATGCCTTCATTTTATAGGTCAGTTATTTCTAAATACTCTGAATAAACTTTATAATTTCACATAAATTATATAGAAAATGGGAATTTCTATGAAGATGAATTCCATATACATTTTTATTCTTTATTAATTTATTATTATAAACTATATTCCTTATGTTTAATTTTTATTGTATTATAGGTCCCCATTATTACACAGCTTTTATATAATTAGAAATGATGTTCCCATAAAATAAATTGTTACAATCTTTTTATTATTCTTTGATTTTCTTTTTTGAATTCAAGCTCATCCTTTGGTTTCATTTGGTTGAAAATGAAGTCGTTTTGTTTTTTTGTTCTTTTTTTGATGACTGTATTTTAGTTGCTATTTCAGACTCATTTTGTCACTGTCCCTTTTTTATTTGTCATGCTCCCGTTTAAGCCAAATACCTTCACTAAAATACTTGCTGATCTCATGTTAAAAACAGAGACATCATCATCATCTTCAAACATTCACTTCAACAAGAAGGATATTCAGACCAAACCTCCGTCCTCCTGCTGGCTGTGAAGGCTGAAATTACAATTAGTCCTCCAACTCGTCCTCTCCTGTCCCCTCCTTCTCCTCCTGTTTTTCCTCCTCCCCTCCTCTCCTCTCCTCCTCCCTCCCTTATTCCCAGTAGCTGCAGTCAGACAGATGGTGGAGTGATACTGGAGGGACTGGAGAGACCATCAGCATTATTTCTCTGACAGCTCTCAGCCTCGCCGGGCACTTGGCCGATAAAAGCTCATGATGGCGAAGGCATGAACTTCAACATACTGATATCTGTCTGTCTGTCTGTCTGTCTGTCTGTCTGTCTGTCTGTCTGTCTGTCTGTCTGTCTGTCTGTCTGTCTGTCTGTCTGTCTGTCTGTTTATCTGTCTGTCTGTCTGTCTGTCTGTCTGTCTGTCTGTCTGTCTGTTTATCTGTCTGTCTGTCTGTCTGTCTGTCTGTCTGTCTGTCTGTTTATCTGTCTGTCTGTCTGTCTGTCTGTCTGTCTGTTTATCTGTCTGTCTGTCTGTCTGTCTGTCTGTCTGTCTGTCTGTCTGTCTGTCTGTCTCACTGGCTCGTTGAAGAGGTCATAACTCCATCAAGGCTTATTTGGTCCATAAATAGAAGAAGTGCATCTTGTATTTGTATTCTGTCTCATCTATTACGTTGCAATGAATAAATACTTTTGTTAAGTGATTGCAACATTACAAGCTTGGGTAGAACCTGTGTCAAAGGTGACTAGAAGTTAATTGCACCTTACAGCCCAAACCAGCCTTTACCGGTTATGTTAACAAAAAATATGATTAGTAAATATGTTTCATATTAGTCTCAAATCACTCTTGCAAAATAACTACAATGCCACTTTGTTAATGTTGTGAAACAATTAGTTTGGGTTTAGGCAACAAACTTCATGGTTAAAGTTACAAAATAAATGATTGGTGTTGAAATCATAATGTATCGTCATAAAGTAACGACATAGCTTAACAAAGAAAACCAGAAACATCATAACGAAAGGAAGACATAACATGACGATGTAATGACAAAACGATGTAACGTAACAACATTCCATAACAATGTAACCTAAAAACATAACGTAATTATGTAACGTTACAGCGTAACATAACAACATAACATACCATAATGTAACAATGTAATGTCACAACACATCATAAGAAAGTGATGTAAAAAAGGTTCAATGTAACGTAACAATGTAACGTAACAATGTAATGTAACCACGTATTGACATAACGGTGTAACGTATCACTATTCAAAAACGATTGATTGTAATGATGTGACATGACGAAATAATGTAACGTAATGATGTAACGTAACAAAGTAATTAACAACGTAAAGCCGTAACGCAACAACATAATGATATAACATAATTCATTAATTGCAACATAAGGTAACGTAACGTGATGATGTAACGTAACAACATCGCTGAACAACCCTCTACTACTACTTGCTCTGACCAAATGCCCCAAAAAATGGGTCAACATTGAACGTGTCCTTGGTTTGCAGAAAAGTACAATGTCATCACTTTTTCCGGCAGACTGGGCCGTCCAGCCAATCACAATGGTGAATTTTCAGGGTATGAAATAACGATTGAATGTAATCACCAGAGCCCAAACTCTACTCTGTCTCCTTTAAAGCTTTTATTGCTTTACTCCTATATGTCTAATGTTTAATGTCTAATATCTGACCTTCCTCCTCCCTCCCTCCCTCCCTCTCTGTTTTACCCCCATCTCTCTCTTTCAAACCTCGGCTCCCTCCATAATTCCCTTGCTCATCACTTCTGTCTCATTTCCTCTGCAGTGGAGGTGTCCTGCTCCTCTCTGCTGCAGCTCGAGTTCATGTTTAGGTTGATGGTTTTTACCTAAAAATCCTGACGTTTCCTGCAGTGCTCTCCATCTGTCTCCCTTCTGCTTTCCACTCGCAGCCCTTAATGAAGAGAGAGAGAGAGAGAGAGAGAGAGAAAGAAACAAGACGAGTGTTTGAAAGTTTCTCAGGGTAAATAAAGGTTAAAGCTGATCTTCGTCTCTGCTCCTCTCAGGTGGGCGTTCACCCTCATCATCATCTCGTCCTACACGGCCAACCTGGCGGCGTTTCTGACGGTGCAGAGGATGGAGGCTCCCATCGAGTCTCCGGACGATCTGGCCGACCAAACCAACATCCAGTACGGAACGATCCACGGAGGCTCCACCATGACCTTCTTCATGGTGAGACGGGGGAAGACACTGATCACTGCCTGGGTTTAGTTTGACCAATTTCTTCTGATAGCAACAGGAAAGGTTGACGAATGTTTGAACGTCTGGAAAAACTCTCTCTTCCTCTTCCTCCCCTCCTCCAGAACTCGCGGTACCAGACGTACCAGCGGATGTGGAACTACATGAACTCCAAGCAGCCCAGCGTGTTCGTGAAGAGCACCGAGGAAGGCATCGCCCGCGTCCTCAACTCCAAGTACGCCTTCCTGATGGAGAGCACCATGAACGAGTACTACCGCAGCCTCAACTGCAACCTCACGCAGATCGGAGGGCTGCTGGACACCAAAGGATACGGCATCGGCATGCCTCTGGGTGAGTTACAAGAAACAGAACGGGCCTTCTGAGACATGTGAGGACAATTTTGGGAGTTTAGAGCGTGGAGAGAGGAGGGACGAATGAAAAGAAATCTGTGTCAGAGACTACGTTTACAGGCACAAAATATTCTTTTTTTTTTTGGTGCTCTTATTCTAGAAAGGACAATATTACTAGCAAAGTGTTCACGAGGCCAAAGAAAATGCATGTTCCACTAATATTCTCGTTTACATGCAGCTGTCTGTATTCAGATTAATGTGAAACGACGGCATGCCTCATCCTCATCAACGGGGTCAGTGAATCCAACATCGACATCATTCTCTTGTGCGTTTGACGGGTCGATGCCCAACATGTTGTTTATCACATCAAACTAGAGAAAACAGGAACGTCAGGAGCAGCTTGTGCCGTTTTGTTCCTTAGCGTCAAAACTTGTTTTTTTTAAAGTTTTCCATAGGTTTAGAAGTTTTGGGATTCTTGTTAACTCAGCCTCCCTATTTCATTCCTTCAAACACCTTCTTTAAAAGGTCAACGTTGAGATATTTGTTCATATCCCAAAACCTGTTGATATCCAACTCCTTCATGATGTTTAAAAGTAGGAGTGTTTCTTCTTCTGTTTTGGGGGGCATCCATCTCTTCTCCAGCTTTGAAAAACGTTTGCTAGTTGGTTTGTGTTCAACACACAGAGCTGGTCGTAAACAGTAAAGAGGCCGTATTTACACCTGTTGAGACGCATATCCTGAATGCTCCATTCGGAATCAGGTCTAATTCAGAATATGCAAACAGAATTTGATGTTTACATGAGCAAAATCAGAATATTGTCACATTTGGAATAAGAGTGTGCATGTAAACTAAGTCAATGTCACATCAGTGGTATCAATCAATATCAAATGTAAACTCTGATTTTTAGACCTACACAGGTAAACATTTCTGCAGATTTCAAAATAAAAACCAGAGTTAGACTGTACAAATGTTGGCTAGAATGTAAAATAAGATAAGACTACAGGTCCCCCAGATGAATGTATCAATCATCCCTGGAAACAGAGAACAAGCACCAACCTGGTGTGTGTGTGTGTGTGTGTGTGTGTGTGTGTGTGTGTGTGTGTGTGTGTGTGTGTGTGTGTGTGTGTGTGTGTGTGTGTGTGTGTGTGTGTGTGTGTGTGTGTGTGTGTGTGTGTGTGTGTGTGTGTGTGTGTGTGTGTGTGCTCTGCCATGTTTATGTGAGGTGTAATTGTGGTTAGTCTGCTGTCACATCACATTTAGTTTGTAATATATTGAGGCTGCCTTACGTTTTGTCCGGCACCTTGTGTGTCGGTTCTGTTAACCAGGTCATATTCTCTGTGCAGCTGCTGCTCCTGGCAAATTAAAGCCACCATGATTCCAATTTGGCCTCGGTCTGCTTTTGCCGGAGTCTGGCCTCGCCTCGTCATCCGCCTCAGACTTGTTTCTGGTGCTAAGTGTTTCGTGCATAGATTAGCATAGTTAATAGAGGAGGGAGGATGTGGACAGAGCAAACAGTGGGAAGACGGAGACAGAAAAAAGAGACAAGGGGTATTTGGGAGCCCGGCCTGCCCGTCAACCTGCCTGTTAAGAGATGAAAATAAATGCAGCAGAGTCGCCCCGTGCCCCTGGTAGACGCCGTCTCTCATGCTGACTGACAGAGAGCGATTAGCATCGGCCTCAAAAGAGAGAAATGAGAACTCACGGCTGTTCTGGGAGTTTAAAGTTCATTTCATTCCCGTTTCCAACAGACAGCGAACGTGACTCTTTTTAACCATCATCGTTCCCTGAGGTGGTAATTAGTGTAACCATGAAGGCGAAGGTCCCATGACTTAACAGAGTAGTCATTTTAAACCAAACCACGAACCATTCTGCCCTTAAGGAACGTACTTATCTCAACCCAAACCGTAGTGTCTCCTTAAATATATGATCTAGTCAGACCAGAAAACAGTTCATACTTAATGGTGTGACTTCACATATGTGACTTCAAATCCATGCCTCTTCCCAGGAAACATACCTTTATGTAACAGAAACAGCACCAAACTTGCCATCTTGAAATACGACCATCCCCATCTTGTTTTTTTATCCAACCTGTGAACAGGAAGTGACCATATAAGGACTGAGGAGGAGTGACGTAGAGACGCCGGATACGTCTCTGGTGTGGACCTGTCAATCAGTGTGTAGCCCCGCCCTAAAGCATCCCCTGCTTTATGGTCTGTTTGACTCTAAATGGAGCATCATTTACTAAATGAACATCATGCTGTATTGAAGAAGACTTGAAACTAGAGATTGAGACCATAAACTCATGTTTACAATGTTTACTGAGGGAATAAATCAAGAGAGAAGTAGAGTCATTTTCTAAATAAATACTTAAAGTTTCAAAGGTAAAACTACCTTTCAAAGTGGAATTACATAAAAAATGAAAAACTCAAGAATCATTGGAGGAGAGAGAAAAGTGTGTATTGTCCCAAAAAAGAAGTAAAAGGGCATCCATCCACTTTGGAAAAGAAAGATCACCTGACGTTGATCCTTTTGGAAACTTGCCAAACAAGGTATCCGTCTTTGAAGGAAGGTGTTTAAAAAAACGTAAAGAAAAGAAAGTCAGGCGGCGACGATGAATCATTCTATATCTCTAAAAATATTGAGTGTCTAACCAGTTAAAGTGTCATGATTTAGTAAAAGACTTAAATGATCTTTTACCTTGAAAAACAGCCACACACTTCCTGCTGTCTGTCCTTTTGGTGAAAGTTTTTGTCTCTTGTTAATGGAACAAGAAAGAAGATGGATGAGTTCGCGGTGAGGAGGAGAGGTTCATAATTTACAGCTGCAGTGGACGAAATATTAATGACAGGAAGAGAAAAGTGACCACAGAGGGAATCAGCTTCAGGACCTCAGAGCTGCTTTATTACAGAGTTTCTTAGATCAATGATCCTGAACTAAACCGGGTCTCAGAGTTTAAACAGGTTTCACTATTTTAATGAGTATAGAGAGGGGGAAGTCCCGCCTAATTTCTAAATAAATCTGTATGGTAGCCAATGGGGAGAGACAAATATATTTTGATCCAGTTTGGTTTGTGCCATGAATTACACATATGATATTTGTCGTATTATCGTTTAGTTTTGTGTGAAAACAATCAGTGAATTAAATCATCCTTTCGCGATAACCGTAACCAACGTATCCTCAAACAACGGTTGGTATGATATCTTACAAAAAGTCTCTCCCAATGACTTATAAAAGAAGTGGACGTAGTCATGGTGACGTCACTCATTGGTTTGTGGAAGGATGTTCTGAAGCCTCGAGTTTGGCGATTTTTTTGTTTTTGTTTTGTTGCCTAGAGCTAACTGAGTTGATTCATGTGAAGACATGTTTATTTTGAAAAGACTCTACTCATGTTACTAGTGGATATTGACACATAGCACGTGACTTTAGTAGAAAAACAATCAAAAACTGAGTCAACCCTCCGGTTCTGCAAATGATGCTCCATTTAGAGTCAAACAGACCATAAAGCAGGGGATGCTTTAGGGCGGGGCTACACACTGATTGACAGGTCCACACCAGAGACGTATACGCCGTCTCCTCAGTCCAAATATGGTCACTTTTGTTCATTGGTTGCAAAAAAACAACATGGCGATTACGAAACTGACAAATCCAAGGCTTTGAAATGGCATTGTCTCAAACACTCCTCATGCTAGATCAACGGTTGTGGTTGGTCGTCCTAGGCTGCTGGTAATCTGTCCAAAGTGGACGAGGACCAGAAGCGTCTGACAGAGTAAATAAAACACGAGCTCACAGGTTCACAGGCAAAATGAATCGTAAACTTCATTTCTAGGAAACAGGATTGGTGGCTGACACCACGCTGCTGCTGCTGCTGAACAAATTCCACATTTATAACCAGTCGATATTTTCCATTAACAGGTTGAGTTAGTTCTGAATACAGCACATCTCAGGTGCAAAAAGAGATTCATATTCAAAGATGCAGCTGCTGCTTCAGTCTTTCTCAGTCTATCACTAAATGTGCTCACTGGAAGGAAAATGTCAATATAGAAATGAAGATGCATTGTGCTCGTTAGTGCAGCTTAACACATGTTAAATAAAGGACAGGTGAGCAGGTGAGCTGTGGGTTTAACTTCCTTTATTCCTCAATAAACCGGAGCTGAATGTCTCTGTGACGGTGACTCTTGTTTCTCCTCAGGTTCTCCGTACAGAGACGAGATCACTCTGGGGATCCTACAGCTGCAGGAGAGCAACAGGCTGGAGATCCTGAAGAGACGCTGGTGGGAGGGGGGCCAGTGTCCCAAAGAGGAGGACCACCGAGCCAAAGGTGGGTGTCACGGCTCAGACCGTCATTCTGAAACGTACAGATGTGAGAAACGGCGTCCAACTCTCTGCAAGGGAAGACAAATAATACAACATTCACAGATATAAAATGTTTCCTCGTCTGTCTGGATTTATTCCCCTGGATGTACCGATGCCTCCCGAAACCAGGTTCTAAACGGGAACCGGTTCTAAATGAGTAAAACTTGGAGTATTGATGTGGTTTCCTAGTTAAAGGTTCTGCTTACGGTACATATATCTGGAGTGAGATGTCCTCGCCTCAAACGTCCTCTCTCTGTCTCTTTGTCTTTGTCTTTGTCTTTACTCTCACACACACACACACACACACACACACACACACACACACACACACACACACACACACACACACACACACTACATTTCCTCCAGTAGACTCTCGTCTCAAACTCAATAAACCCCTCACAAGTTAAGGAGGAAACAGCAGCAGTTTATCACAACATGTCTGTCTTCACGCGATCCATTAGCTCTGTGCCGTTTATCGCTTCCTTGTTCCTGATTATGTGGAATAAAAACGAAAGGATTTCACTGGATATATATGAAATATGCGTGGATACATATACGAGTGCTGTATGAGAACAGCCTGAGCCAACAGTCCAAAAGCCAAAAATAAGTAATAAATATAAGTTAGCTAACCGACTGTTAGCCAGTCATGCTGTAAGGCGCCTCCATCAGGCTACACTGAGCTTAATGATAATGTTGGCATGCTTATATACTCATCATAATAATTCTAACATGATGATGTTAAGCAGGTGTAATGTTTACCGTGCTAGCATATTAGCATGCTGACACAAAGTACAGCTGAGGCTGATGGGATGTCTTTAGTTCTGCAGGTGTTTGGTCATAAACCAAAGACTTGGACACAAATATCAACCTGCTGGTGGCGCTAGAGGAAAAATCAGGTGATCGTCAAAGTTGTGTTTGTGAAAGATTTCAAGGCAATCCGTCCTCCTTCTTGTCTCTTGCTTTATTTTTCATTAACTGTGAAATGAGACATAAAACATAAAACCCAGCCTCTCCGACACGACCTCATTTCATCCTCCGATATATCATATGTCTTTTCTCTGCATCGATTGACGACCGAGTTTTTTCCCTCAACGTTTCCCTTATTGACCCACAGACATGTTTTTCTATTTTTTCCCCTGATGTGTCTCACTGTAACAAGACGAGACGCTTTCTGTCCATCGACTTTCTCACTAAAGGAGCCAATCACAGAGGGAATGTGAGTCTGTCTGAGTATCGATCAGCTGCCTTCATCCCCAGAGCACACGGACATGAAGTCACACGGCAAAGTCGTGTGTGTGTGTGTGTGTGTGTGTGTGTGTGTGTGTGTGTGTGTGTGTGTGTGTGTGTGTGTGTGTGTGTGTGTGTGTGTGTGTGTGTGTGTGTGTGTGTGTGTGTGTGTGTGTGTGTGTGTGTGTGTGTGTGTGACTGAGCCATTAAGACCCATTAAGACTAATCAAGTGTCTCTTTGCTCTTTAGCTCAGAGGTCCTTTCACACAGATTCAAATATATAATGTTCACTGGTATACATCACAAGTTGCACTTTTGAACCCAAAACATTTGCTGGTTCTCATCTCTTCAGTTTTTCTTTCATACTGGTCAGATATTGTGGCGTTTTATTATTCTGTCAGATTTATATTCAGCAGTGCACCGAGTTATACTGTCCCTTTACTTCTATACACTCATCTTTATCTCTGTATACATCAGTATTTAGTTATATAGGCATATTATCGGAAATCAGAAACGGTTTATTGCCAAGTATTTTACACATTATTTGGCATAAGCATAGTGCAATAGTAAAAAACATGAGAAAATAGAAAATGTACAATGATGAATGATGTTAGAGACTCTTTCTCAAGTCAGCATTTTATAGTTTTATGCTCTTCTTCATAAACAGTTTTAACTAAAGCTGGGTTTTTTTTCCTCTCTGCTCTTCGTCGCTGCGTCTCTGCCGGCTTCAGGTCTCGGCATGGAGAACATCGGTGGGATCTTCGTGGTCCTGATCTGCGGCCTCATCATCGCCGTCTTCGTGGCCATCATGGAGTTCCTGTGGTCGACGCGCCGCAGCGCCGAGACGGACGAGGTAAACCTTCATCATCACCCTCCTCCTCCTCCTCCTCCTCCTCCTCCTCTCTCGTCCTCCTCCTCCTGCCCCGCCCCGGCCTCAACCTCAGCTCAAACACCTCAGTAGGTCATCCGCCTGTGTGTGTGTGTGTGTGTGTGTGTGTGTGTGTGTGTGTGTGTGTGTGTGTGTGTGTGTGTGTGTGTGTGTGTGTGTGTGTGTGTGTGTGTCTGTGTGTGTGTGTCTGTGTCTGTGTCTGTGTGTGTGTGTGTGTGTGTGTGTGTGTGTGTGTGTGTGGGCAGCTGATAATCAGAATGTGCTTTATTCAGAATTCCATGCAGAAAGTGACACTTTAACCTCTTCTAGCAGAAAAACAAACAAACACAAAGAAGTGAAATAAAGAGTAATAAACTATCCACTGACTGAAACTTCTGCATGACGGTGTAACGCAGCACTGGTGCACATGCACACGTGTGTCCTCGTGCAAAGATATTGATCATAAAAGCCACGTCTTTGCTACTACGATCATTTGAATTTTGAAGCAGCGTTTTGAGTGGTCTCTCTCTCTGTCCACTCGTTCGCCCTCTGCAGAAACAGCTTTTGACTTTTATTTGCTCTTCGTTTATCCATCATTTATTTGACTTCCTGCCCCGACTGTTTTTCCTTTTTATGGGACAGATTAATGGACGAATTACCCCCCCACACACACACACACACACACACACACACACACACACACACACACACACACACACACACACACACACACACACACACACACACACACAGATAAAATCCTCCAGAGTAAAATGAGTTCATGTCATGCTCACACACACGTTGTCTCCCTCTCCCCAAGTGTTTCTTTGCATGAGCATATCCTTATAAGTATTCAGGCATTAGTTTATATTTATTCACAACATTGTTAGGAAAAGAATTAGAAAAATATAACAAAAAATACATGTATCAATATTTAACAATTTGGAAAAAGTAAGTGTTTTCAAGTGTTTCTTATTTGAAAACATTACTAAAAAGTTGCATTAGACAGATAAATGAGCATATCATAATGTTGTTTTGTGTGTATGTATGAATGAATAAATTAAAATATTGTTTTAAATAATAGGAATTTAAAAATGTCATGTTTCTCTGTGTCTCTCACTCTCAGGTCTCTGTTTGTCAGGAGATGCTGACGGAGTTTCGAAACGCCGTCTCCTGTAAGAAGAGTTCTCGCTCTCGACGCCGCCGTCCTCTGAGCAGCGCCGGGGCGGAGTCCTGCGTCACCCGTCACGCCTGGCTCTGGCCACGCCCCGGCCCATCCGCCTGGTTCGCGAGATGCGCCTCAGCAACGGGAAACTCTACAGCGGCACCGGCTCGCTGACGGGGGGGCTTGGGGAGGTATGGGAGGGTTTCCTGATTTGGGGCCGGGGCCACAGAGGCTCCTGGAGGACCCACTAGGCGCCAACGCCACCACCAGCACGCCTCCTCCGGTGTCGGCCCTGGTGGCTCCGCCCGCCCCGCTGCGCAGCTTCCTGCAGGGCTGCAGCCACGTGCGGATCTGTCAGGAGTGCCGGCGGATCCAGAGCCTGAGGCCGGCCACGCTCACGCCTCCCCGCCTCCTCCCCCTCCTCATCCTCCTCCGCCTCCTCCTGCTCCCGGGTCCCTCCCCTCGGAGGTCACCACCTCCGCCACAACCCCCACCACCACCTCCTCTACCACCACGGCTCCATGTCGCTGCCCCGCCTCCCACCACCGCCTCCTCCTATCCCAGCAGACAGAGCCGACAGTGACGGTGGCGGGGGCCAGCGAGTCCACGGCTGGGCAACACCAAACCGCCGCCACCGCCGAGGCCGCTGCCTCCACCGAAGACTCCGACGCGCCCGCCGACGGACTTGCTGGTGGGGCACAACTGAAGCAGAGGGACGCTATATGGGCCGCCATCAGAGGGGTCAAAGGTCATGGGTTTAAACCATCTTTTTGGCCCCAATGACACATCTCGATCAGTCCAAACTGGCCTAACAGGAGGGGTGGATGGAGGAAACCATTTTGACCCATTTGCAGGGTCACAAATAAAAACAAAGCCACTTTGGCTCAGTGGATCATACCAGTGACCTTTCCACAGGGATGGACGGATTAAACCACTCTGACTGTGTGCAGGGAGGACAAATGGAACGTTCCATTTTGGATTAAACCAGCCGAGGTGTTCAGAGTCATTTGGATCACAGGACTGCAGAGGATGGACAAACAGGAAGTGGCGGCCAAATGGACACCATCCTGGGGGCTCGTTTGTTGCCCCCCCCCCCCCCCCGCATTCAGTCCTCCACCTCTTGCCTCTGCCAATCATCACACTCCGTGCCAAGTGAGGAGGACTCTTTCTCTTACCGTTTGAATACTGAACCAGTTTGTATAGAAGGAGACCTACTGTACACACAACCACACACACACACACACACACACACACACACACACACACACACACACGGTAGCAGAGCAGCTGTACAGTTATCATGGTCATCTGTCAATCATTCAAGTGTCTCTGGAGGATGTAGCTGTTTGTGCAGACGTCTGGAAAACTGACCAACCGGTGCTGAGATCTAGAAAAGCAGACGCATCAATACTCACCTGAAGTGTATGAAGCTGCGCTGAGCTAGTTCTTCTTTTTCCATGCAGCATTTAATTCACCACGAAAAAATGGTTGGATCTTTTCTTTTTAGTGTCTGTGTACAGGATGTTAACAGTCCACCAATCAGACACTGGTATCAGCGACTATGACATAAACCATTTTGAGCTCTATTTTGCTTTCATTTCAAGAATTAGACGTTCATTTCAATCTCATGTCTGTGTGTTTAGTATAGAGCAAGAGTCGGGACGGTGTTAGCCTAGCTTAGCACAAAGACTTTGGCAGACCATAAAAAGGACGTGGCAAAGAAGCCATAGAAATAAAATCGAAGCAGAACGGACATTCACATTTTAAATCAACGTAGCAGGTTGGTTGGAGCGGCGGCCATTTTGTTGTGAACCGTTGCTTTATTGCTACACTGCTTACAGAAAATTAGCCTAAATAGGACGGTGGAGTTAGCAAGCTAGTTAGCTAAAAAGAGTACCCGCTGGCTACTTAGCCGGTCTGACAATTCCACCATGCTTTTTCGGCTCGTCCTCTGTAACCAGTGTAGCATTAAAGCATGGTGGAGTTAGCAATATAGCATACTAACAGCTGGGTTTTTAGCTAGCTGCTAATTACACCATGATTCAATGCTACAATTGTTACAGAAAATTAGCCCAACAGCGGGCTGGTGGTTAGCGGAAGCCTACCTGTCCCTCTGCCTCACACTTGGTCTGTCCAGAAAAGGACAAGCTAACATTAGCTACCTAGCTAACTGGCCAGCCATCTCTTCTCTGACCACGGAAGTCCGTTCTACTCCTTTTATATTTCTGTGGTTGAACTCCTGTGAAATCAGACAACGTATTTTCCAATTTTTTGTTTGTGTACTAATTTAACAAACAAGTGTTACTCAGTGTAAACATGTTAATCAGTGAGCTTCAGGGGTGTTAGCAGGTGTATTTTGGAACTTTTGGACAGATCCAGGCTAGCTGTTTCCCCCTGCTAAGCTAGGCTAACCACGCCTTCATATGAGATTGATATCCATCTGAAAAGGTCTCTCTCTAATGAGCCCATTTTCCAAAAATATTCAACTATTCCTTTGCAGTTTTAACATTTTGAACAGTTTACTGCCCCGACACATGCCGCCAAAGAACAAGGAAGCATCTGCTGCTTTGCTTTTTCAAAGTAAAAGTCATAAGAATTGGTGTAGCCAAAAGAGCTCTGGTTAATAGTTTTCAAACTAATGGCAGACTTTAATGATACAAATCAGCTAATATCAGGTCCAAACTGCAGGTGTTGATATCCAAAGCTGGCCCGCCTGTCTCGATCGAGTTGATTTACCCAAATTTCAAAACCTGTCCAAATGTGGCGGCCAGATCTGAGTTAGCTGCGACTGTGAAGGACTGTACGAAAATGATGAATTTGGTCTTTTTAGATGTTTGTGTGAGATCTTTCTCTTATTCTCTCACAGCATATAAATAATTTATTGAAGAGAGATTTTATTGTTGTATATTCTATTATAATTTCTCCTCTAATATGCAAATTGGTGACAATTTCAAAATTATTTTTGTTTGTATTTTAATGGTGAAACCAGTTGTAGCATTTTAATACTGTTACAGTGTGTTATTTTAAAACTTTGATCTTTAAGGGGAGGTTGTTGCTTTTTTAAAAAAAGAAAATTAAGGTTTTTGCCCCGTTTCACCAATCTAATAATTTCCATACAGTCCCTAAAAAGAGATGAACTCCATCAGTACAGTTTTGTATATTTTAGGTGAGTATTAAAGCTGCACATACAAACACATATTCACAGGGAAACTTGGAGGGCGACTAAAGAGAAAAACTAAATTTGTGATTGTAAATTCACTTCCTTTGTCCAATCGGAGTGCTACTTCTTCTCTCCTCTGTTTTTGGTGGTAACTTTGAGTCCTTGAGGTTCTTAAAATTGTTGTCATGTTGATTCGATCACAATGCCGGGATGTCAGAGTTCACAAGTTACCCGTCAGCTGCTGGCGTTTTCCGAGATCCATACATCGACATTTCATATCGACCGACCGCTCAACATAAGTGGTGATATTGACATTTCCACACGTAATTGCTTTACAGTCGCCTGCCTGCAGGGTACGAACATCAAGGAGCCAAAAGTAAATCACCTACTGGACTTTTATTTTTATTTTTTTTTATGGAAACAGATTTATTTGAGATCAGTGCCTGTAGTTTTTGTTTATTTTATTATTTTTGTAATTTGTGTATAGACATGTTTAGAAAAATGAGCCGACAGAATCCAAGAAAAAGAAATAGTTTATGAAAAGGAGAAAAATGCACAGGAATGTTGATGTAAGATATGATTTTAAGTGTGCGTGTGCGTGTGCGTGTGCGTGTGTGTGTGTGTGTGTGTGTGTGTGATTGGCGGTTATGAATGAATCCCGTTGTCATCACGTCGTCGGCTCTTTTGTTTTATATTTTCTGCTCCTCCCTCAGATTTGTACCAGCAGTGCTCAGCTCATCAGTAGGACAGAGACGACCGGTGGATATTATTCTGATGATTCTCTTGTTATCATTATTATTGATATTGACGTGTGGGGTGACTGTAGGGGATCAGCCCTCTGATGTTCAATATATAGACATACGTTTGGAATAAAAAAAACAGTCAATGTACCAAAAATACTGCTGCTGGTGAAGTGTTTTTATTTACCCCGACCTTTGACATTTTCCTCGTGCAGCTACACAGGTGAGTTCAGGCGACATGAAGGTGGGCCGAGCTGAAGACACCAAACATGTAAAAGAATCTACATATTGAAATATTTTACACAATTTATTCATACATTTTAAGTTGAACATGCAGCTCAGTAGTCTGTGACATTTAACTGTCATTTAGGTGCAAATCTTAATTAATTGTTTATTTATTTTATTCTAAATTATGTTAACTTTTTCTTTGCTTTACAATTTTGGGGAATTTGTCCTACTTTTAATTTTTTTTAAATTATGGTTGTGTTTGTTTTGTTTGTGTTTGTTGTTTTTTTGATTATTGTTTTTTATTTATTTTTTAAAGTTTCTTAGCAGTTTTGTTTTAAAGTTTTGTTAACTTTTTTATTTCATATATAATTTTTATTTGAGTTTCTGTTTTGCTTCCATGTGATTTCGGTTAGATTATTTTGAGTATTTTTGGTTGGTGTGCTTTTGTTTTGTCAAGACTTTTTTTTGTGCCTTTTTGTTTCTTTCTTTTGTTTTCATGTCTTTTGTTTTTACCCTTTTATTACGTGAAATAATTAAGGAGCCTTATTCAATATTGAAACCAGGAGATTTATATATCCAGAGAGATCAGGTAGTTTAGAGGTTTGTGTTCATGTTTAAAAGTAGATCAGACTGAAGGAGCTGAAGTAACACCAGCCAACAGCCAGCAGAGGACGCTGCAGGCCAGAGGATGAACAGCATGAGACAGATAAGACTGTGTGAAGGTCAGTGCTCACAGAGTTTATTCACATAAATACTGAGCAGATTTTGTTTTGTTTTAAGTAGAACATCTATTTATTTAATGAAGTAATAATATGATTGCCATAGAAATTGAATAACACAAGATTTCTGTTCAGTGTCCGAACTTAAAGTCACATCACAGTTTACTTCAGCTGATTTTATATTGTTCTTGAAGCAGCATTCCAGTGTTTAGCGCTAACAGTTAAACCAGCATGAGTTACATTCAGGTGACAGTTTACACATAACACATAAAAGGACTATCTTGTGTCAGTGTGATTTTCCGAACAGAAAACATTTTTTTATGAACTAATCATGACAACTTTATTTGTCCTTCCAAGGTCGACTGTCAAGAAATGCCTCTGAAGAAAACCCACATACAGCAGTGATACATAGAAAAAAGGATATCATCTCTTTTTCACTTGATATAGTTTATTTCACACAGTTAGTCTACAAACGTAACCTCTGAATGAGTCCAATAAATGAAATAATAGTGAATCCACTAAAGAGAACTACTCCTTTTATTTCTGGAAAACAGTTAATCATTTTTTCCCTTGACATGATTCAATCACAATGTTTGACAACTGAAGTGACGAGTTCATTAAGGGAACAAAATGTCCCAACTGTTACTGTAAGAAAACAGTTCAGAGGTGATAAACGTGTGATGCAAACAGACTGCCGTCACTAATCTAGTCCTGATTGTAATCCTGCTGCAGAGAACACCGACCGAAGGCCGAGTGACGGAGACGACCAGAGATATGAACACAACTGGGCCACGTCACCGACGACGTTTATGTTTAATGTTTCATATTCAGATGTATCAGTGAGTCTACAGGGAAGATATGTCACCCAGAGTTCCATCACTAGTGGTTAGCCTAGCTTAGCACAAAGACTGGAAGCAGGGGGGAACTGCTAGCATAGCTTCACCAACAGAGGAAACGTGTGAATTTACGTCGTTGCTGTTTTGGTTTGAAACATTCTGCCTCTCCTGTGTTGAATCAACACATTCAAGTTAACAAGCTTTAAAAACTGCACAAGTCTGCAAAAAACAGATATGAAAACACATAAAGATATCAGACTGCTGGCTGCGGTGTCAGTTTGATGAACAGAAGATGTGATCAAGATAGATACAAAAACATGCGAAGTCCTTGAAGCCTGTTTTTCTTTAAACAAATGAAGAAAGCTGCCAGCACATGAAGATTATTTAAACATATATCAGTTTGTTTCCAGAAAGAATGAGTGTATCTTAAAAGAAGAAAATATGATTCAAACAAACCAAAACACTGTAATATGTGGGGGGTTTTCTTGTGCAAATTAACTTCACATCACATTTTTAGCAGAATATGTTTTGCAAAAATGATACAAAATACACTCTTTGAAGCTTTCAACTACATTTGCTTGTATGTTTTGTGAGTGACAACAAGGTATTTAACCACAATTTGTCACGTTTTCTTTCTAAAATATGAGGTTTTGGATCACTGATCAAACAGATGAGCAGAGGAGATGTTTGAGAAGTATTTGTGCACATTCTTTATATATTTATAATGTGAATACTTCTCATACTGCAATGAATTCATGAAGAAATTAGTCTAAAGGTGCTGAGCATCTCCATTATTGTATGAAGCAAATTAATGCATTTTCCTCTTGTGTACATTTACAGTATGTGACTTTATTTTTGTTCTACTTTTGAATCAGCTCATATTCATAAGAACGTATGTGTATTTTTTTGTACTATTCGTGTGTGAATCATCTTCCTCTCCGGTCAACAGACAGTGATGATATCTCACTGCCCATCTTTAGGCGCAGACTGAAAACTCACCTCTTCAAGAAGTACTACCCTGAGCCTTCCTCGTAGCACTTACTGTATTCGTATTCGTTTACTGCACTTATCCTATTCGTAGTAGTTTGTAGCACTTATTGTTTTCGTAGTAATCTGCCTCTGCACTATACTTTTGCTCTGGCTTATGCTTTAAGATGCTTGTTTAAGAAAGGAGATGCACTTATGACTTCTGGTGACTAGTAGTTCTCTTGAATACCTATGTTGAATACACTTCCTGTAAGTCGCTTTGGATAAAAGCGTCTGCTAAATGACTGTAAAAAAAATGACTGTAATGCTGCTCGTAAAAAAAGGAAACAGCTGACCTGAATCATGATTCCGCTGAAAAGAAGATGATTTGTTGTCTGTAGACTGAAAGGAAAAACAATGAGGTAAGTGACAGAGCGTCATGTCTGCGTGATTAATTCATGGCAGCTGTTACAGTAAATAATCACATTTACTCTCATTATAGTTTTTTTTTCTGTCTGTAAATATTATATTTCAGTTATTGTGTTTTTCTACTGTTTTTATTGCTTATTTATAATACTTGTTTTTTTATTTTATTTTTATTTTTTATTTTCATTTTTATTTTTATCTTGTCTTTCTTTACTATGTCTCTTGTGTGCACTTTAACTCTATGCTGCTGTAAGCCTGCAAATTTCCCCGCTGCGGGACTAATAAAGGATTATCTTATCTTATCTTATCTTATCTTATCTATTACTTTAACTGCATTTTTACTTGGAATTTTCTTTTATAAAAGAGGTATTTCTACTCTTACATATGTGACTAATAGTTAGAGCAGAGTCCCTGGTACACCGTGTTAGACTACAGAGTCTGTGGCCCTTTTTTACAGGCTGCATCAACCTTAATCAAATAAAATCACTTAACATGTAAAATCACTTTTCTCTGCAGTGTTGGTTTGTGTATATAAATAGTGATACAATCGTTTAATGCAACCTTGAACAGTTACAGAATATTTTAGCAATTATCACTAATGATTTGTGCATTTTTAGGTGTTTTTTGTTAAACAGATAAAATGAGAATACCATGCATGTGGGGTGAGGACAGTTTTGAAGATTGACTTTTAAAACGTTCCGTTTTTTCTTTGTGGTTGTGAGAGTTTTAAAATTTGATCAAATCAAACTGTAGTGCTGCTTCACAGTGAAAACCATGTGATGATATTTATAATTTGTTGCTCACATACGGCGGTTACAGCTGATAACGCAATCCTGACCGACAGCGTCGTCATGGAAACGTAGCGCCCACGCTCCTGTTCCCCCTCAGATAAGCACTGTTAGCTCTGTTAGCACTGTTAGCACTGCTATCGGCATTTTGAGAGTTGTTGAAAGCGATTCAAAAATGCTCCCAATGTTATTAATAGCACCTTAAAAGAAAGTGATTCAACTTCACTTCTGCTGGGTAAATTAAAATTGAGCCTCTTCTGTTTTCCCTGAAGTGACAACAAAGAACCAAGTGACACTTTATTTTGCGATTCATGTCCATTAATGTTCTGCTAATTAGTTCCCTGAAGGAAAAAATGAAATGTTGGTACTAATGTTGGTACTACTACTCTATGAAAATAGAGACAGAAGCTCTGTGAAAGTGTAGAGTTTAAATAGTAGTTATGAAAAGCTTTCAGTGGGATTTATTCAAATAACGGCTCCACTTAAACTAGTAGTTAGGCCGGAAACAAACTGCACGTTCAGTTCTTTCAGCTGACCGGCTGTGCTCTGATTAATTTGGATCAAATTTCAAGATTCTCTCCAGGTAGATAACAAAAGGCACAAATAAGAAGAAAACTGTTTTTTATCAATATGATTCCCAAAAGTTACAGTTTCACTAACTGTGACACTAATTTACCAAAAAAGAGCTGAATCTCCCTGACTTGACTCCGCCCACCAGACTCCTGCAGAGCTTTATTAAAAGTGACATTATGCAACAATCCAGTATGTCTGAGCGACAGCCTCTTCCTGGTGAATACGGGTTTATGCTGGGAAAAAAAAGTTATTCATGATAAACAATTAAAATGTTTGTGGTGAGTAAAAGGAACAAACATGACCTACGAGTACAAGAATTAAAAATATAAATTATCCGATACTAAATAAATAAATAATTAAAATATGTAAAATACCCCAAATTATAAGAAATTGAGTCACAATGATGAGGTTAAAAAACATGAGATGTTGTGTATAATTAGATAGTAATAAATCAAAATTATGACATGAAATAAAAACAAATTTAATAGTAAGTCAAATGAACATAGCCAAGTTTTTCATCTTTATTCTTTTGCTGGTCAAAAAGGTTTTTAATACGAGTCAACACTTTATTTGTAGAAAGCTGATCCTGACTTTAATTAAGACAATTTCCATTTTAACTGCTGTTCATTCTGTACACATGACATCTATTGCATTCTGTCCATCCTGGAGAAGGATCCCTCCTCTGTCGTTCTCCCAGAGGTTTCTTCCTTTTTTCTCCCTGTTAAAGGGTTTTTGTGAGGGGTAGTTTTTCCTGTGCCGATGTGAGGGAAGGACAGAGGATGTGAGGGTCTAAGGACAGAGGATGTGAGGGTCTAAGGACAGAGGATGTGAGGGTCTAAGGACAGAGGATGTGAGGGTGTAAGGACAGAGGATGTGAGGGTGTAAGGACAGAGGATGTGAGGGTGTAAGGACAGAGGATGTGAGATGTGGATGTGAGGGTGAGGGTCTAAGGACAGAGGATGTGAGGGTAAGGACAGAGGATGTGAGGGTGTAAGGACAGAGGATGTGTAAGGAGGATGTAAGGACAGAGGATGTGAGGGTGTAAGGACAGAGGATGTCTAAGGACAGAGGATGTGCATGTGTACAGATTGTAAAGCCCTCTGAGGCAAATTTGTAATTTGTGATTCTGGGCTATACTAAATAAACTGAACAACAACGAGATAAGAAGTTGTTCAACGGTGGCGATGCGTGACCATGGCTGTGGTAGTGTCCCAGAATTCTTAGCATACACGCAGCAGGAGTCAAGTTAAAATACAAATTAGGAATGTTAGCAATTATCTGAACATTCCTGCTGGATATCAGCTCATCGAGCTTTTCAAAATCTTTATTGAGATAATAAATGGTACAAAGTCATCCTAGACATCACATTAAGCGGATGACTAAAACAAACATTTGGGATGAAGAAAAGAAACAAAGAGAAAAAAGCAGTTTAAATTGATGTACTGGATAAATCACCAAGTAATTGTTTATAATGACAATTTATTTTCTTATTCTTAACATTAATTCAGTCAGTCGATTTTGCATATTTTGGGGTTAAGCGTGTACATATATAGAGATATCTGTATGTGTGTGCTTCAACTACTTTGTGGCGAGATGTGATTGTATAAGTTTAGACTGAAAGTTTGTGATTAACTTTATTGCCCTCCAGTGACTTGACCTGTAAATGCTAATATATATTGAGTATATAAATATCTTAAAACTCCACACACACACACACACACACACACACACACACACACACACACACACACACACACACACACACACACACACACACACACACACACACAAAACTGAAGCTGTCATCTTGAAATCATGGAGTGATTACGGAAATGTTAATGACTAAAATGTGTTTTTAGTGTCATGAGCCAGCTCTGAATTAAATTCACCCCCCTCTGTAAATTCTGCACTAATCACTCATCACTAATCACTCACTAAACAAACCATAAAATCCATCCAGCATGCCTCTCCCCTTTGAAACATTGACATTTGAATCAAAGAATGAATCATCACGCAAATATTTCCAGATTAGACCGAACATGGCAGCAACAGGCCTTTCCTTACGATCCGACCATGAGCTCCTAAGAAGAGACATCCATTCTGAGTTTCGATATGTGTCTGCTGTTTCCTGTTTTTGATTCCTTGGCCTCCAAACAATGTGACCTTTCACTTAAGGTGAATGCTTGCAGATTAACCTCCCATAATGATCCTGTTGTAAGTTTATTCCCGTCAGTTACAGGATGTCATGTCAGGACAAATCACTCACGCAATTTACACACCCTGGAGATTAAATACATTCCTGGTTTGTGTGCGTGTATGTCTGTGTGTGTGTATGCACGGATGAAGGTATGCATGGAAGTGTAGTAAGTAAAGTAATTGTAAAAGTCATAGTACAGGATGCCATTACACAAATAAATAGTATAGTATGTCTGAGAAAAGTCATAAAGTCACAGTCTGGTAAGCCTGTGTCTAAAAATGGATTTGTGTTATCTCTTTTGCAGACAGAAGAAAAGTGAAGCATCCGGCCCAGACGGAGTGGCCGCCCCCATCTTCACACAGATCTTCATCAGATCACTCATCAGGGCTGTGTGAAGTCCCCTCGACTTCAAGGGCTCGCTATCTTCCCCATCTCTAAGAAACAAATCAATCACAGGAGTTAAAGACCCACCTGAAGGACATTACACAACCCCCTACAGTTTTCCTACTGCTCAGCAGATCAGTGTTTGATGCAGTCAACATGGGTATGTTCTACAATCTAAAATATTTCTCCCCAGGGACACGCACAAGAATCCTGTGTGTGTCTTGAATCCTCCAAGACATCCTCTGCTCCAACCCCACCAACACAACACTCATTAGTCTCATTTGGGACGTTGACAAGTCTGCATCGTCTGCATACAGACGGAAGGTTGAACAGCATCATATCTGATGTTCTCAGAACAAACTGTTGGGTAAATGCTCGTAAAACCGTGGAGGTGACAGTGAACTTCAGGACGAGCCCCACTACACTGCAACGAATCACCATTATGAACAGAAAGCCATAACTTAAGGTGCGTTAAGAGCATGAAAAAGTCATAATATAACATGTTGTAAAGTTATCAAAAAGTCACAGTATAGCATGTTGTATGAAAACATAGTATAGCATGCCATAAAAATATATAAAAAAGTCATAGTATAGCATTTCATGAAAATTCATAAAAAAGTCATGGTATAGCATTTTGTTTAAAATAATAGTATTGTATGTCGTAAAAAATCATAAAAAGGTCATAGTATAGTATGTAGTTAAAAAAGTCATAGAATTGTAAGTCCTAAAAAAGTATTTAAAAAGTCTTAATAAAGTCATAATGAAGTTTCTCCTGCCAGTCACCCCTCTAATTCACGCTCTCCCCTATTTTTTTTGCTGTCATTGTTTATTGTGGTCAATCATAATATCAGTGTTTTTTATCAGCTGGTCCTTTTAATCCAAAAGTACAGGGACACACTTTCAGTTGTTGTTGCATCATCTTCATGCTGTATCTTTTTTTTTAAATGCTGTTTCTCTGCCTTCATTACGTTCATACTGATACCCCTCGTTTACAGATCTCTCTATCAAGACTTTATCATCACACATCATCTGTTTATAATAAACTGTCTTTTCTTCTTCTCTCCTGATAGAAGAATAATATGTCATATAGTATGGTTTATCTTAAAAGGTCAAACTATAGTCTGCCTTTTGAAAAGTCATAAAATAGTATGTGGTAAAAAGAAAAGTCATTAAAAGTCATGATATCATTTGTTGTTCAAAAGTGATAGTATAGTATGTTCTAAAAATATCATAAAAAATCCATTGTATTTATAAAAAGAAGTCATTAAAAAACATACTATAGTCCGTCAAGGAAAATACATAAATAGCCATAATATAGCATGTCGTAAAATAAATCCTAAAAAGCCATAGTATAGTTTATTGTAAAATTAAAAAAAACTCAAAAAGTCACGGATGTTTTATGTCGTAAAACAAATCACATCTTATAGTATGACATGAAAAAGTAATTAAAAGACAAAAAATTGTATGTAATAACTTTCAGATAATTTGTTCAGTATGTTGTTGAGTAGTCATAGTTCTGTTATGTTAAGTTATGTTCTGTGTTTTGTCCTCAGTTAACTTCCATACCTGTGAAACAGAAACAAAAGATGTTTTAACTGTGTGTTATCATTCTACCATTCCACCCGACAAGGCTGTTATTACTGTACACACAGGTAGAGTGTTGCCTGCTGGTACAGGCCCACACTGATCCCCTCCTACAGTGTAAAAGGATCACACTCATTGGTTTGAACGGAGAGTGTGTTAATATAAAGTGTGAATGCGGATGTTACTCGTTTACACACTAACCGTCCTCAGCTAATAGGAGCTGCTACAGAAAACACTCATTAACATCTGAAACTGCTCCAACCACAGGGGGGCGGTGAAGATACGGAAACATCCTTTCTAAATAATACGTTTTTTAATGGCTACTGAAGATCAAAACATATATTTTATTTTATTTGCACCAATTGAAATACAAACAAAAAGTCTAGTTAGTCTAACACTTTGATATTGTTTTTATTATTAATTTGCACTTATTTATTATTTTCATTTCTTATGTACTTATATTTTACACATTACTTTTTTGCATTTTACATGGTCCCTTATTTCAATTTTTCTTATATTTTTCATACTTTATTTCTTATTTCTTATATACTTATATTCAATACATCTATTGTGCTAAATATTGTAGAATTATGCACATGACTAACATTCTGCACAGTCCTTTGTTTGCATTTTTATGTGGTCCTTTTTCTATTTTTCTTATTTTTACCAGTCCTTATTTATTTACTTATATTCTATACATCGAGTGTGCTTTATATTGTAGGATTAAGTACATGATTAACATTTTAAGTGGTCCCTTGATTCATTTTTCTTATGTTTTTTGTTCTTACATGAGAGCAACTGTAACACAGCAATTTCCCCCCCTGCTAAGAATAAAGTATTTGTTTATTCAGATTGTTTAGTGTTGATCCTTATGTATCATAAATAGCTACAGTGTAACAGTGTAACAGTGTCTATGTCACTAGTTCTGCAGGTATTTGGTCATTTACTAAAGTATCGGACGCAAACGTTGACCTGATGATGGCGCTAAAGGGAAAGTCAGAGGATCACCAGAGTTATTACAATTCACCCATCATAACGATCCATCCAATAGCTGTTGAGATGTTTCACTTGAAACCACAACAGTGGACGTTTAGGGTTTGTAGTGAGGAAGTGAAAACCGGACATGAGGCGTCGACGGTTTTCTGGTAACGTTTCTCAGGTTTGACTCCGCCCCCTCTCTCTTTCCCTGCATGGCTTAGCGTTGACTCAACAAGATGTAACACACATTCCTGACTAATTGCTGCAGGCGTGTTCACTCCCGTCAGGTTTACTGGATTGTGTGTTGACTCACACACAAAGAAAATACAAAGGAAACACAAGGTTGAGGTGCAGACTTTTGTTATTTAAAAACCTTTTCAATGACTCTTTTCAGTCTGAGACTTTAGACTCATTTAGTGAGTGACATTCTAGTAGGAATCTGTCCTATGATTTCCTCTCCTCTCATTGGTTCTGGCAACGCCCACCTGGGAAAACTGGCTTCATTCAAACTACAGTAGGACGAGCAAGTGACTCCTCCTGAGCTGATTGGACGAGCACACCTCCCACTGGGCTCTCATTGGTCCCTGCTTTTGATTCTTAAGAAAAATGTGTAGTGGAAAAGTTGACAAACGGACAACTGACATTTGATTTGCATTCAGTGGGAACGCCGCTGTAGCGATTATCTGTTACAAAGTTGCTAAAAGCTAAATGTTATGAGGTTCAGGCGGGTTATAAAAGGAAAAGTTTGATATTTTAAAGAAATATGATTCTCTTTCTTGCCCGAAGCGAATAACTCATGAAAATGATTTTGTGTTTTGAGTGGTGGTTGACAGTAAACATGCTGCTGCCATATTTACAACTCAGGTGTTTGTTTGATACGTCTGTGGTTTGTAAAGTCAAAGTCAAATGAAGCACAAATTCAGAAGCTAGAATGATGAATTTAAATCAAACGTAGACACACGCCTGTTATTTTCTCCTGAATCAAAGTTTCTATGGCGATGTTGCAGAAATCATGAGAGTAAAAGTTTGTTTTCATCCAAAAACCTGCGTGTAGGTGAAAAGAAATCGCCCTGATGGATTAAAAAACATCTAATATTGAAACCAACGTGCTCCGCTTGTATAAATAAACTGTACTGAGAAGAAGCAAGTTTATTTAACCTTAAACTCATATCTCATAAACATGAACTACTCTATTAGCTATATAAAAATCCTGTAAAGAAAGAAAACAAGTATATCCTGTAAACAATTTGATTTTGGATGCAAAATATTAACTCAAATTAAGATTTTTTTAAGACCTCGTGTTTATAAAGCATCTCACTGACCATCTTGTAAAAATCTTCAGACAGGTTAATAGTGGTTTTTCAGTGAATACTTGTGACAGTCACGTCTGAAAAGCTACGCAACATCTTTTAAAGGTATAAAGTAGGTATAAACTAAACTTTAGACAACGCTAGAAATGCTCCCGATCTCTTAAATAAGCTTCAACAACACAGAGATTAATAGAGTAAAAACTGATGATAATGAAAGAAGAAGCTTTAAGTGATAAAGAAGATGTTTTCTATGTGTGTGTGTTTACCAGTATTTAGCCCTTTGTTGGTGTAGACAGTCGCTGTGTGTGTGTGTGTGTGTGTGTGTGTGTTTTATGTGTTTGTGTTGCTCTGCTATGTGTTTATAGAAACCACAGGAGTCCTTTCCATGGGACACCTCGCCCACTGCGGCAGACCTCAAACACGTAGCCGACATTTCACACCGACGCATTCACAACATGTCGCTATCCGGATCGCTCAGAAAGAAATCTACATGAGGATTTATTGGAGTTTTATGAAAGTGAAATAGATTTTATGTTGGAGAAGCATTTAGTTTTAGTTTTTTTGGTTTTAGCGAACGGTTACAGTTTGTACAAACTGCATTTCATTGAAACATTTTTGTAGATTAAAATCTCTATTTTAGTGGAGTTTGATATATTTAGTTTTATATCTTCAACACATATCTAGCTCTATGGGATCTGCTTGACAAACCCATATTCGTCTATATTTAATAAATTATGGATTAATGTTAAATACAAGCCAATTAAAACAAAGTTTCACCAATTAAACAAGACATCTATAAACTATATCTATAAAGAAGATTATTTGGAAACATTAACCTGTGTTGCTGCAGCCATGGGAGCGCTTGGTTTCTGTGTCAACAAGTATTTAAATGTAACTAAGAGGTAAATAACAACAGCTACATAGAAAATATGTGGTACAAAAAGATTATTTAGTGGACTCATTTAAGGAAATGTTATTCTTTATCTGGAGAGGATTTATTTAGTAAGTCTTCTTCTGCATGTTTCTGACTACAAAGATGAAGCGATATGATTTCTATAGTGTGTGTATGTGTGTGTGTGTGTGTGTGTGTGTGTGTGTGTGTGTGTGTGTGTGTGTGTGTGTGTGTGTGTGTGTGTGTGTGTGTGTGTGTGTGTGTGTGTGTGTGTGTTTTTTTTATCTCTGGGGTGTTTTGAAGGAAACGATTATCAGGAGGTTAACCTGACCCACAGGAACCAACCAGACTCAGCTTATTCTGTGTGTTGTACTTCTTCTTTTTTGACCTTGAGAGAATATTTCTTCAAAAGTTTACAGAGAGCTGAAGAAACTACTTCTGATGATTGTATTCCTGTCTAGTTTTCATAATGTGAAGAAGAAGTAGTAGTAGTAGTAGTAGTAGTAGTAGAAGTAGAAGTAGAAGTATTAGTAGGAGTAGCAGTAAAAGAAGACGTTGAATAAGAAGAAGAGGTAGAAGAAGAGGAAGAAGTAGTAGCAGTAGTATTAGTAGTAGAAGCAGTAGTAGTGGTAGTAGTAGATGTAGAAAAATAAGTAGTAGAAGAAGAAGAAGAAGAAGAAGAAGAAGAAGAAGAAGAAGAAGAAGTAGAAGTAGTAGTGGAAGTAGTAGTAGTAGTAGTAGTAGTAGTAGAATTAGTAGTAGTAGAAGAAGTAGTAGAAGAAGAAAAAGTAGTAGTAGTACTTGTAGCAGTAGAAGAAGTAGAAGTAGACTTAGTAGTAGAAGCTGATGTAGTAGTAGAAGTAGTAGTAGTAGTAGTAAAAGAAGAAGAAGAAGAAGAAGAAGAAGAAGAAGAAGAAGAAGAAGAAGAAGAAGAAGAAGAAGAAGAAGAAGAGACACAGTGACTTGTTGAGATGGTTTTGTGTGTCAGTGATCTGCAGCCGAGGGCTCTTTCTGTTCTTCCTCATCTGCCACGCCCTATTCTCCTGGAGAAACACATTCTCTCTCTCTCTCTTTTCACCACACACACACACACACACACACACACACACACACACACACACACACACACACACACACACACACACACACACACACACACATAGAAAACACCACCGGTTGGATGGTTTGAAGGTACTCAGACTCTGATTGGTCGTTTTCTAGTTTTCAACCATTTAAACAGAAGCCTCTCGGTAACAGAATATTTCTATATAAATAAAAACACGACAGGGCAAAATCGAAATTAGGAAAATATTTCCACAACTTTTATGGCTTTACAAGGATGTCAAATTGGACAGGAATTTCACCTGGGGGTCATTTGTGTTAAAATCTTTAAGAAATCTTTTTTGTAGAGGCGAGACAGTCTCTGTAAACATTAGCAAAACGAGAAAGAAAAAGTCTTTTTTTAACAAATAAATCATAACAAGAAACAAAAAAACAACCCACATATACATTTAAAAAAAATGTCACAAACAAATTGTTTACAGTGTATCTATCTCTATTATGTACAGTGAGAGCAGTTTTCTTTAAGGCCGCTTGTGTCGTTTTAAGACATATTAACGCGTCTTGTTTGGGAAAACTGATGTGTTGTTATTAATACATTCTGTGCTGTGTGTTTTCCCAAACTGGAGGAATAAATATGTTGAAAACGACACGTTGTTTTTAAGACTTTTCAAATTCGGTTTGAGCATCTTCACCCGAGGAGTTCACGGTGAAAACTCAAAAATCGAACAAAAAGCCAGTGAGATTTATGAATGCGTGATCTGCATGCCGGCTATGATCTTCAGCTCCAGTTATCAAGGTTCCTTTTTTTTTTTTTTTTTTTTAACAAAATAAATACTTATCTCACTGGAGATCAGTGCATGTTAAGTCTCAGATCACACACAAGCACTAACCACACAAACAAACAAAATCATCATTCAGCTCAAAGATCAGGAGGTTTGATGACAAAATACTCAAGAAAAGGTTTGTGATCCGGCGAAAAGCTGAGCTTAAAATAATACAAAATAGGGGTTTGTTGTTTTTCTAGATGAAAGTCAGGTGTGTTATTTACCTGTGAAAACTATAATTTAGTTTAAATAAACTTTAATTGTGTGTTGTTGTTTTTTTAAATCAGCAGCACCGCCCTGAAGCTCTCCAAACTTTCCCTCCAAAACTAGAGTATGTCACCGCCAACAAACACCTTCCCGCCATTTTTCTTTTTCTCTTTGGTTCTCTTTCTTCTCCACCTTCACCACCCGACTCGTCCCTGCATGTTGGATCTTGTCTGCGCCATCTTAAACATTTACCTCCTCCTCTTTCTACTCTGGTGTATTTTCCACAGGGGACGACTTCAACAAACACTAAAGAGGATCCTGGACCATAAAGAAATCCAGAATCACAGCTTTAGGAGCGTGTGTTTCTTTTCTACATTATTTATTTCCACAATGGATTTTTGAAGCCAATACTAATATTTGAAAGTTAAAAAAAGTGTACTTTTGTTAACATAAACACATAACAAATTGATTAGTAACCTTTAAATTCGAAGAACACTTTTAAAGCTCCTTCAGGAACATGAAGACACAAATATTAATAATTAAAAAGCTCAGTAGTGTTGAATGTTAGTGTGAAGGAAAAGTGAAGGAAAGCAGCCAGACAGAGAGGGAATGAAATACTAATAAAGTTTTGTAGTAATCTCAGTAAAAATAATAATCTGGCAACGTGTAAAAACAACAGGTGAGCACCAGAGGAACTGAGGTATTTAGGATCAAACTGCCCTCCAAAAAAGCGGAGAAGCATCGGAAACTTTACTTTGAAATCCTTCTCTGCACTTGGAAGAGTCCCCCATCGGGGAAACTCCACCCGCCTGGCACAGAGGGGGAGATAAATCAAACCACAACAACTTTTTTTCAGATTAAAACCCAGAATCCTGAATGTCTTCGTGTGTGGCCTCCGTGTGTGTGTGTGTGTGTGTGTGTGTGTGTGTGTGTGTGTGTGTGTGTGTGTGTGTGTGTGTGTGTGTGTGTGTGTGTGTGTGTGTGTGTGTGTGTGTTTCCTCCTCAGGTTTCCTGGAGGATAAAGAGAGTCTCTCATCGTAACCGTCAGTCCATCAGCTTTAGTCCAGGAAACGTTTCTGTCGCACAGAGTTTCTCTGTGTTTTTAGTTTCCTAAAGGAAGCGGCGAGCTGGATGTAAGGTGAGAGACGACGTTTGTGAAACACCAGGAGGAAGAGGAGAAGAAGAAGAAGAGGAGGAGGGTGATGATCCTGTGATGGTGGACGAGTTGATGGTGAAGGTGAGGGTGAAAAAAAGCTCCAAAAACAAAAAAAAGACTGAACAAACTGAAGATTCCAGCTGATAATCCAAACAGCCATAGAATCCAGAAGGATGATAAGGAATCTGGTTTGGCGAGGTGGCTTCACATCCAACTGGTCGGCTCCTCCCGGCTGCACAGATGGATCATGGGAAAAGGAAATAGTCGGATGTTTGGGGCCGGGGTCTCCTGAAGAGAGGAAGGAAATGTGAGCAGAGCTGCAGATATCAGATATTTTCAGAATAAAAGGAGCCGTATGTCTTCTCCTATTGAACATCCATGAATACACATCTCCTCTCCACACACACACACACACACACACACACACACACACACACACACACACACACACACACACACACACACACACACACACACACACACACACACACACACGAGTTCCTGCACCATATCATTCACATGTATACAGTGTTTTATTGGTGTGTTGTTCTGCCACACCTGTCGATGTGAAACCTGTTTTGTTTTGTCTTTTATGATTCATTCATCAAACATTCTTCAGGGAACTGACTTATTGTTTAGTGTGATACAGAATTTACTTCTTCACTTGTGTTGAGTTTCATTTAAAAGATGTTACAAGACTTTTTTCAGAGACGTTTTTAACTGTTCCTGAATCAGTCTTAGTGTAATCCTGATCCTCTATAAGGGGACGACATTTTTACTTCCATGGGGATTTGGTATCATATCAAACAAGATGCAACCAAGGCATCTCAGAAAGGAGGCAACTGAAGTCAAAGCTTCATGTGTTAAAGCTGCATTCTCTCTCCTGTCCATCAGGGGGCGACTCCTCTGGTTGTACAGAAGTCTATGAGAAAATGACTCTACTTCTCTCTTGATTTATTAATCATCAGCAGTAGCCTCATCCGTGAATATACATTCTCAAAATGTTGCCGATTTAATGTATTATTGTATGATGTGTATTTAGTTTAATACTCATAATATAAAGGTAAGTCAATAAAATGTATATTATTTGGGTCGATATAAACCACGTAGCCCTCTGAATTATACTCTCTAGTCTTCAGGGAGCTCTCGTTCTCAGAAAGGTTGGTTTCGTGTCTGATTCCGATCTCTGAATCTTTCATCTCGTGTCCGCAGACCAAAGACAAAAAAACACTAACTTCCTTTGAAACGGCTGAGAAAGCTGCAGGCTCAAAGCAGGAAGCTGCTGCAGGGCTCAGACACACGGAATGTGTGTGTGTGTGTGTGTGTGTGTGTGTGTGTGTGTGTGTGTGTGTGTGTGTGTGTGTGTGTGTGTGTGTGTGTGTGTGTGTGTGTGTGTGTGTGTTTGTGACTTATCTCACAAACACACATACAGCACATAACACACACTTTGTTTGCTCGACCAAGTGGAGACAGCCTTGGTGGCTACTGTTTCAACACAGACTGCTAACACGTGTGAACACACACACAAACACACATGTTAACACACACACACACACACACACACACACATGTGAACACACACACACACACACGTGATCACACACACACACAAGCAGGGACATAAAGTGTGGTCATTTTAAACTTTTTTTTTAACTTTCATTAGTATTTAATATAATATGATACAAAATAACATATGATATGATTAATATTAATAAGATAAACTTCTATCCTAGATATCAGCAGCAGTGGTGTAATACTACTTTACTAAATGCATCTGTTTAATGCACAAAAATATATGTGTGTATGTGTATGTGTATGTGTGTGCAGACGTGCACTAAAGGGTGCTGAAGAAGTTTAAGATGTGGACATAATAAGTGCATTCTCTTGCATTAACTGATGTCAGTGTTTTTATCAGTTTGTTTTAAAGAGACTCACCAGCTGTGTGAAGGAGCTTCTTTAGTACGGAGACTCGACCCTGAGGACAGAAACACACGACAGAAAACAGCAATTAGACGACGCTCTGTGAAGAAATGCTCACACAACCAGTGATATCAGCAGAACGAGGGTACGAACACGGAGAATAAACAAGATTAGATAGAAATAAATCTAACGGGTTGCATTCAAACTGACAGAAATATTATGACATGTAACATTTAATAGATGGAGCTGTAATTTCTTGGCCCACAACAACCACTATCTTGTTTATGTACTGTTTTATTTTGTAAAGGAACTTCTGTGGTTTGTTGATTCACTGACGTGCCTGTCATTTCACTGACAGGCTTTCAGGATGATGTCATCTCATCACCCACACATACACACACACACACACACACACACACACACACACACACACACACACACACACACACACACACATACACACTCACACTCACAGAGGAAGAAGGTGAAAGGTCTCTCAAGTCGTGACGGAGCTAAAAGTTGCTGAGTTCTGCTGCTGTTTATCTAAACTTCCTCTTTAAAACTTGCAGGAGGAGGAAGTCTCTGACTGTTTCCAAGGTAACTCCCTTGCAGTTGGACTGGCCAGTTGCAGGAAGTGAACTATAACGCAGCGATTTGTTGATCGACAGGTTGACATGAGTGAGAGAGGACTGACCAGGACAGATGTTTGCGTTTGACATCTGGGCCAAAGAGAATCTGTAGAATATGCCACATAAAGTCCTCTAGAATGTTTATAAAGTTGTTGAATATTAACTGGAGGAGAATGGATTCATGTATGCAGTAGATCAGTGCAGAAAAAAAAACTATATATCGAAGTCAAGAGGAAGCGCTCAAGAAGAAAAGGATAAATTCTCGTCTTCGTACACGCCCAAAGACTAAATAAAGTTTAAGGTCAAATAGTAAGACGTTGCTACGTTGAGCACACATTAGCACAGTTCAGTCTAATGTCACTTTGTACTTTACATTTCGACGGATTAAAGTGTTGCAACATAGCATACACCAGCCAGCGTCTTTAAAAATAAATAATACCTTTTTGTTGAGTCATTGAATCTTATCAGAGAAACTGTGATACATTTTTTTTAAGGACGCTGATACGAGCATTGGATTGGAAGTAAGAAGGTAAGTAAGATAGTCGGATACAAAGAAGTGAGAAATCAAAGCCGAGGAGAGGAAACAGAAAAGATGTGGTGATCTTTGATGAGGACAGAGAATAAACTTTGACCCTTTAGCTTTTCATTCACTTTACAAACCCGTCGAGTTTACACAGCGGCAGAGAAGACGACGACGGCGCTGCTTTGTTTACCTTCCTCACTTTATTGTTTCGAGTGACTGAACAGCCTGTATGCCTTGCTAAATATAGTTTCAATATTTTGTTGACTATCAACCTTGTTGTTGATTTAGATAAGGTTTGTTTATTTGGAGATGAATGTGATCACATTGCAGGAAGAGGCAGAACACTTTTTTGCCAAAACAAAACAAATTAATAATTTTTCTTTGAATTCTGGGATTTCTTATTTCTTCAAATGATATGGACCAAATGTTTAATTACTTCATTTTTTGGGCAAATCATATAAATAATTGTACGTTGGAGCCTTAATTACGATCACAAACAGACATTTTCATCGTCTGATGACCTGATTATTCTAAAGTGAGCCTGTATAGAGCAGCATGAGTGGAGAAGATGGATAACCGTAAGATGCTAACACGTTGAGTAATAATGATATAACAATAGAAAGGTCATGACTTCAGTTACACAGCTCTACACTCTCTCTCTTTTCCAGGAAGCTGACAGTAAAGCCTAAATATCCTACAAAGAGAAATGCTCTCCCCTCGTTCTAAAATGGTTCACATTGGTACTAGAGTACTTCCTTGTTTTATGAATGAAGCAGTAGAAGCATCAACCCTGTGTGTGTTTGACCAATCAGAGTCAGTCATCCGTGTAAACTTTTACCCAAAAGTACTGTCCTTTCAGAAAGTACTTCTCCCCAACCAGGATCTTTTTGTGGGTTAAAAAGACCCCAGAACTGAATTTAGACCCTGGTCCCTGCGACTCAGGAGGTTTCTCGTCTCTGGGGAAAGTTCCTGTGGTCGCATGGGAGCTTAAGGCTTCAGCAGCCAAACCTCTGAGTGTTTTATGAGCTTCTGACATCAACATTTCATTGTGTGAGTTTTTCAATTCATCTCCTCATTCTATAATATGAAGATATGTTACTTTTTTACTTATGTAATCATCCTTTTTATTTGTGAGCCTGCACCTTTTAAACGCCTCTCTTTTCTATTCTTTAAAGCCCTACACTGACTTTCTTTTGACGAGAGCTCCGACAAATAAACTTTTACCACAGAGGAAAAGAAAAAAAGAAACTACTGAGGCTTGATTTAAAAAAAAAAAAGGAAAGAGACAGAACTGAAGTGTAAAGAGAAGAGAAGCTGGAGTGTTGAAGTTTTGCCGAGCAGCGACACAAACGTAGAGAGAAGACGAGTGCAGACATGACGGTGACATTCCTGCCATTCTCCGTACCGACGGCCTCGCCCTCGCTGGAAAGAAAGACACGGCTCCTTCTCAGGAACACGACTGGGCTTTCTAAAAGAGGCTGCAGAGGTCAAAGGTCGTTGGATAATTTTATAGAAAGGATCAGGACCGCGTGTTTGTTCTGTATAAAACAGGTAAATTCATGTGAAACATTAAAGCGTTGGAGTTAATTACTGGTTAAACCCATTAAAACATCAAATAATCTACCCAAAAACAAGCTGCAGTCACATTTCATAGGTAGAAACGTCTGCATTTCTGACAATAAAAGCCATTTGGTGGCATGTTTGTCATCTGCCTCCACATCTCTGGAGCTAATAATCCATGGTGGGAGACGTGGAAAAAATAAATTCCTCAATATCTAACTTGTAATTATGACCGAGGGGTGTGTCATGAATGGGTTTTCCCAGCTGGCAGCTTGTTTTTCCGAACGTAGCATGAAGAGGAGAAGATTTTTAATCATGTTAGTTTGGTAGATTGTGCAGAGCAGCTCTGACTGAATAAGAAAATTATTTTAAAGTTGCACAAAAGCTTTTTTCCAGTTCACACAAACATGAAAATCCCCAAAATGGTTACCAACAATATACATGTATCTCAGCAGTTGTGTTGTATTCTGCACTTCCCTGTAATTATATCAGAATAAAGCTTTTTTCTCACGAGTTCAATGTATCAAATTACCAAACAACCACAGAATAAATTACAGGGTGAAGTCAACTCATTTTTCCTTCAAGATCAAATCCAAAGTTTGTGTTTAGTGAATCAATGTAGACGCTCTGGTCGGATTCTCGTCTCCTCGTGGCTGCAGACGGAATCCCCTCCAGCTACGAACAAACAAATGTCTCCAAACTGGTGAAGCAGAGGTCTGCTGGGTCGACTGGTTTCTCTACTCACTTTGAACTTTTTGCAAAGACAAATTTGAGGAGTGTAATAATTAAATAAACATTTCTGACATGTAAAGTTGTGCTTATTTGAATCTAGTTTCAATCCTTGGGAATTCCTGGGTTGTAGTTCTTCATATTCTAAATATTATTCAGTTAAAGTATGAAAAAACTCTTTGAAATGGTCATTGCAAATGCAGGTAAGATAAGATAAGATAAGATAAGATAATCCTTTATTAGTCCCGCAGCGGGGAAATTTGCAGGCTGAAGGTGTGAATGGTTAATAGAAAGCTGCAGGAATGAGTCCCAAACCCAGAGCTGAGTCAGCATTTATACACTTCCTGTTCCGTCAACTTGAAGTTAATGTATTTTTTTAATGTGTTTTTGTTTGGATGCCTGAAAAAATAGATTTTGCCATTTTATTCTATGATATAAAATAGGTCAGTATATATATCCCTCTGGTGCATTCAGAAGCTTTAACGTGCCTAAAACAAAATGTCTAAATGAGAAGACTAAATGTCTCCACGAGAACACCAACAAGGTCGAAGTGTCCTTAAAGTACACAGAAGTGTAAACAAGTGAAATACTTCAGAAAACTCGACTACACGACTAATCGGTCCAAAGAGTGAGACTGTTTCTAAATTTAGAAAACAGAGAGAGAGATTTTTCAATATAAAACACAACACGTTGATCCTAAATCAAATTCTGCATGACATGCTTAAAAAGGAAGCTGCTATACACACTTCCTGCCAGCGCGTCACTGAGGAGGAGGCGGAGTCTCTACGGCTGTGATTGACAGCAGAGAACGAAGGAATGCAGTCAGCTGTTTTTTGTTTTCAAAAATACCGAAACTCACACAAACAAACTTCCTCCTGGGTGACAAGGCCACGTTCAACGAGAGAGGGGAGTGTGTTTCTTGTTGTAAAGTTATGTCTCTGGAGCGTCAGACCAACGATAGGAATGCAAACGCATGTTCGAATTTTTAAAACAAAGGTAAAGCTATTTAAAATGCTAATACTTGATCAAGCGAACGCCAGGCTACATCACAAAAAGTAGAGAAAACAGACAGAGCGTATTTCTGTCTGTTACGTTTGTTTTTAAATTACAACCTGTTACAAATCTGCAGCTAACGCTAATTAGCTGAAATTAGTAGCAATAAAAGATTTCACTGTTGTAAATGTCAACATTCCAAAAGTGTCCAAGCGTATGTGAATCACCTGACAGGAAGTAAACATGGACCCAAGCCGTTGCCTAGCAACGCAATTCTGCTTGAACAGTCCATACTGCGACAGAGTTCCTGGGATATTTCCTGACATTTCTGTTCTTTTAGATTACTCTGTAAATCCTCTCCTGTCACACCAGGTTGGTTTTTCCTCAGACGGATCAGCACGTTCTGGGGTCGGTGGTTTCGGTTCGTGGTAAAATGTGAGACTCTGTCTGCTGAATTGTCTAATTCCTTTTCTTTACTGAAAGCTCATACGGGTTTCTGTTTGACTATCAAAGGAAGAGATCTTTATTTAGATGTCTGCGTCCTTCTCCCATAACAGATACAACAGGTGTGTTTGTGTTATTCACACCTGAAGAGAACCGGTTTTAGTTTTAATCCCAACACTGATGTGCAGTGAGGAAATTTTCTCTACAACATAATTAGAAAAGCTGTTTCTGGAAGCTAACAGAGTTATTTTATCCCCTACCGTGGCAGCAGGTTTGCTGATTTGACTACTGAAATAAGGCAAAAACCACACCAGTAACTCTGCACCACCAGAACCGGTTCTCCACACTCATATATCTGTTCTTCTCTTTGTGCTCCTCTCAGCATTTAAAAACATCTAAATGAATCCTGAACCATCGCCTGAGGCGGTCAGCTCGACCTGCAACCAACAACACCGACATGGAGGCCCACTGCAGAACAAAGGCTTCCCGTCACCAGTGTTGACACCCGCTAACAGTGATGATGACGGCGATGAAGGTAAAAAGACAAAGGGACAGACGAGTCAATCATCCATAGGGGCCCCGGGGCCCCGAGAGCTGCTCTACAGCTGAAGACTAGGTCTACCTGACACCTGGCGACCTCGGTGGCCTCATATGATCATCAGGTCCCGCTTGACTGACAGAAGAGGAAGAAGGAGGGGGGGGGGGTTATATAAACAGGGATTCCTCTGCTTTTACAAAACAAACCATCCAGAACGTCTTCAGGGCTGAAAATAAAAACCTCCTGCTGAAACGATACCTCAGAAAATATTAGCAAAAAGTATCGCATAGTTATTAGAAATACAAAAGTTACCCTTTAGTTTGGTGAGAATCATTTATCATCCTCAAATGTCAATCAAAGTCTCAAAATGTGTTTGCAGCCTGACGAGTGAAGCCGATGCTTCATGTCTTAAAGCTGCATTCTCTCTGCTGTCCACCAGGGGGCGACTCCTCTGGTTGTATAGAAGTCTATGAGAAAATGACTCTACTTCTCTCTTGATTTATTCCCTCAGTAAACATTGTAAACATGAGTTTATGGTCTCAATCTCTAGTTTCAAGTCTTCTTCAATACAGCATGATGTTCATTTAGTAAATGATGCTCCATTTAGAGTAAAAAAACGACAACATGGGGACGATAGTATTCCAAGATGGCGATTGCAAAAATAGTCACGCAGACTCACGCTGCCAGGTGGTTATAATTAAGTTAATTATAATTTGGGATTTTGCATTTTTTTGAAATTTCAATTTTCAAATGATAGCCAGGAAAATGTGTGGCAGACCATCAGATTCACTAAATAGTGTTTCCCAAACCTCAACAGGGCAGAAAAAACGTTGTTTGGCAAACTTTTTGAAATATATGAAGTAAAGGAGTGCAATAATGCAGCAAGAGTAACTCGGAACGGAGGCAGCACAGCATGAGTCCGTTAAAAAGTGGAAAAAGAAGAAGGAAAAGGTAAACGTCTTTTGATTTCAATTTCCTGTGTCTACAAACTGAGCTGCAACCTCTCGGATTTCAAGTTGCCAAAGTCGGGGAACGTGTTGGTATGTCAAGGCTGCGTCTGTCACTGACTCATGTTTGCTGTCTCAGGATGCCATTTTCCTGCTGCGCTGCACATCATGTTGACATCTGACAGGATGTGGTGCAGCATTGCATCACTGCCACTGTTCAGCTTTCTTCGGTTGTGAAAGGTGTAATCTGATCGTTACTGTTACTGTTGCTTCATGTGGTTGCAACTGAAAGTCCTTTGCGGGAAAATTCAAGTTGATTCTCATGTCTTCATAAGCCTCGTTTTATCTGAAAGCAAGTCCTTCTAAGGACAAAACGAAGTGGACGCAATATTGTTTTGTTTTCTTTCTGCTTTTTTGGAACCAGAAGTTGCCATATTTGGATGAGAGGGTGGAGCTGAAGAGGAGGCACCGTTAACAGCTAACGCTAGCGCTAGCTTGGTTAGCGATGTGCATCTGTAATTCACGTTAACTGTGATATTACCTGCAAATTTTGCCTACCAAAAAACAGGCTTATAACAAAATGTGCCTTCTAGAAAAAATGAAGAGCCGACTCCTGAGAATGTCTTTTAGTAAAACCGAACACTAAACAAACGCCCTAATTATGCACGTCTATCTCTTTTGACAAAATAAATACTTTTTTCTAGTTGATGCTGTTGTAACATGTAAAATTACATTAGATTCTACAAAATTTGTATGGAAAAAGTTGAAATGATCTCACCATGGCACATTTTTTCACCTGTTAAAGTTATTAATGCAAATTTAGTGCAAATTTCCCCACTGCGGGACTAATAAAGGATTATCTTAAGTAAAAAAAAAAAAAAAAAAAAAAAAACTTCAAACGCTTCCTTTTCCTTGTTAATTTGAATCTGAATTAAATATTTTTTGTTGACATGGGAGTCGACATGTCCCTGAATTCAATACTCGTCATTATTTTAAAAAACAAACCCTGCAGATACGCAACCCGGATTCTGTTTGGAGACATTTTGAACAAAACAAAAATGCTGTTTGCTGAAGGTATGTAGTGAATAATGGGTGCCTATGTGACAGTTACTGTTGCAAAAGTGTTGAAGGGCGTGGCAGCTCGACAGAGTGTGTGCATGTATTTGCATGTGTGTGTGTGTGTGTGTGTGTGTGTGTGTGTGTGTGTGTGTGTGTGTGTGTGTGTGTGTGTGTGTGTGTGTGTGTTTAAGTGTGTGAGTGCATCAGTCTAACATGTTGCAAGACGCCAAGGCGTGAGAGGAATGAAGAATATTTCCTAGAAGGCCATGAAGAGGCTGACATGAATTCATACACAGAAACAAAGAAAAGGACACACTTAAATAAAAAGATGACAAACACACACACACATACACACAAACACACATCTATTCTTTACATTTTAACCCTAAAGCAGTAAATAGCAGCAAAGAAACTACCAAGAAAGCTTTATCGTTGAAGAAATGAAGAAAAAGGCATTTCTCAGTGACCAAAGTTATGACGGATATAATCCTGGTTCTGATTTCCTGGTTGAGTCTCTTTGTACCAATGAAGGGAAATATTTTACTTTTCACGACAAGGAACAACCGTCGAGCCAAGCAGAGTTTTCAAATCATTAACTACCTAAATAAATAATATAAAACAGGATGACCAGAGCACAACTTAAGTATCCAAACTAAAACACAAACACCTGAAAACATTCTGACATAACAACTTTCTAGAAAAAGCCTCTGAATTCTTTTCCTTCTGAAACCACTTTTCCGATGTGGGAATAAGGGAGTGTCTTAACATTTCGAAACTTTGCAAAACGGACAATGTGACAATGATGCTCATATTGCCAAAGTTAAATAAAAAATTTCTACAAAAACACACTTTCAGCCAAGACCTCACATGAGAACTCGTTTTGCAGCCTACGTTCACCTGCACACTGAAACCAGCTTTGCGTGAGAGCTCCACAGAGAAACCACAGCTTCCTGTTAGTCACTGTGTTCTAATCCACCATGATGTTCACATCAATACTGGATAAAGCAGAGTACTTACGGTACTTTCTGTCTGCAGTACACGATAAGGGCGATGGCGGCACCGAGAGCGATGAGGACGGCGATGACGATTCCAGCGATGGCTCCGTCTGAGAGACCGTCATCCAAAGCTCCCTCCTCTACAAAAACAACAAAAACAACATCATTAAAATCCTGCTGGGAGGGAATGCTTTAATGTAAATGCACTTTAAATCAAAATCATGCAGCGGGAGGTCCAAAAACTCTGGTAAACATCTGTGTTATCAACAAAAACAGCAGCTTCATCGTTGCAAACTGCTGCCATGTTTAAAGACAACTTCACATCTCAGAGCAGCAACCAAAGAAAGGAAATGAATCTGATTGGAGGTGGCAAGAAGCAACGCTTGCGGAAGTGAACCCTGCTCACCATATGACAAGGTATATGCATCATTTTAGGAGCCACATTCCAACATGAGACAATCCTGAGAACGAATCTCAAATCAAAAATCTAACATTATATTCACCACGTCATCTGTCTGTAACAATAATCTGACAATGTCAAGGAGAGGTAACAGGTAATTACAGGCTCATATTGTATTCAGATTCCTTTTCCTGTTAACAATGTATATATTTATACGTTTTTTTGAGCTTAACAAGCCAATATATAGTCACTGGACTTTTGGCTACAACTAGCATGTTAAATTCCTCCATCGTATCCATGTTAACACGCACACATCATTCATCATTTTAGCATGCTAACTTTACCAGACATCTTAGGATCAGCTGACCTTTGACCTGATGCTAAAGTTAGCTTATAAATTACATAAATTAAAAATGCTAACATGCAATAAATATTTAGCATTTTAGCATGCTAACATTAGCAGCAACCTCAAATACCAAATTTTGGTAGGCCTGATAGGGATTCCCTCCTTAAGTTTTAGAGGTGTCCGGTCATGAACTTAAGTGTTGCACAACACAAGGTGTTGCAGCCTGATAGGTAGGATCAGCTGAGCTTTGACCTAATTGCTAACATTAGCTTGTTAGCTTGTATGTTACCACTCAAGTTAACAGCTATTGGATGTTAAAGTGCATGTAACATTTAGCATAATAGCATGTTAGCATTAGAATGAATGTCATTAAAAGGAAAAGGTCATTGGTTTTAGAGGTTTCCTGTGAGGAAATTGAGTTTTGTATTAGTGGAACTTTACTGGTACGTATAAAGCTAAAATGTTTTAAGGTTGACAAACGGACGCTGCTGCTGAGTCATGAACCGGTCTGGTTTCTTTTAGCCTGGGCGATGATGTATACGATAATCCAGTACTGATGTCATCTGTTGGGAGAGCTCAACAGCTCTGTCCTCTGCTGTCTTTACTGTTGGATGATTGTAACGACGGTTATTTTGGAATTTAAAGTCAATTTTCTGTCGAAGCACTCTGAGTTTACAGAAGTAAAGTGAAAAGTAACTGACGAGAAATGATGAACTTCTATTGTGTCTGGGGAGGGACATTGTTTTACCTATTATTTGAGACGTTGCACTGCTAGATCATATGTGATAATAATAATTTACTTTTATAGCACTTTTACAAACAGAGTTTACAAAGCAAAGCAAAAGCAAGGCAATAAAACCACAGAGAGCCCAACAAAAGCCAAACAAACTCGGCTGACAATCAGTGGATTCCTTTTAAAACCAGAGGTATGTTCCAGTTTACAGACATGACCTGACCTTTGACGGACATGGTGTGGCTGTACATGGAGGTCTTGCCAGTGACGGCGTTGTGCGCCTCGCACGTGTACGTTCCGGTGTTTTTGTAGACAGCCTTCTCGATCAGATACTGGGCCGTTTTGACGTCGGTCATTGTGCCGTTAAACTTCCAGGTGTAGTTGGCGGGGGGGACGGAGGCGGCGGAGCACTTGAGATCCACTTTGTCGTTCACTTCTACGGCTTTTTCACCCGCAACCATCACTTGTTCAGGACCGTCTGGAGGTGAAACAGAGGAGGAGGATGTTATTGTATGTAAATAATGTCAGAAGGATGTAATTCCAGTTTTTTTATTACTACTGTTTAACAATAAAGGATCTCACATGTAGCGTATAAGAATCCATTCATATTATTCTGTTTACTTTAAAGTTTTTATACGTATTGACGTTTATTACAATTTAAACCCATTTTTATAGACCCTGAATGAGTTCTGGTAATAAAAGTGCCATAAAAAGAAATCAGTGCCGGGACATAAACGCCTCCCAGTGTAAAACCATAAACCCTGCGTCACCGTCTCTTGGCAGAACAAACACTCACAGTTGACCACCATCTTGTAGGAGGCCTTGACGCTGTTGACGGGGTTGGTCAGCTGGCACGTGAACTCTCCGTTGTCCTCTTTCTGCAGCAGGTTGATCATCACGGAGGTCATGTTGGCAGAGAACACCAGGCGGCTGCTGGCAGACAGAGGTTTGCCGTCCTTCATCCAGGTTATGGTATCCACGGTGCCGCCCATCGCCATGCAGCTGATGTTGGCCGTGCTGTTGCCGGCGATGAGGGTGGCAGACGGACCGCTGACTTTAGCGCCTGAGATGGCGTCTGTGAACATTGATAAGAGAGAGAATTTATTTATTTTTATTGTTTGCTATATTGTACTTTTTTTATATCATTAGACCCATTGTGGTGTTCATTTTTACTTTGATGACCTTTGCATTCATTTACTTTCAAAACATAAAATTGCAAACCACTTGGGACTTATAAACCTCATAAAATGAAATAGAACCAAGTTAAAATGAGTGAGAGAGAAGAAGAAGCTCTAAGTTAAAGGCTAAAGGATGCTGCAGTTAAAAAAACAAAGGACAAAACTGAAGCAACAGAGTCCAAGATATCCTGACTTTTAGCCCCTACTATTAGTCAAGCCCCCCAAAAACACCTGATCCTACATTCCCCATAATGCAACTGAATAGTGTTTGGAAGTATCTATTTTTAACGAGAATTTTCTACAACCTAAAATAATAATCCTCTCAGATATTTGGCTGGATACAGAACTAATGTAAGCAGTTTCCTACTGTTTCAATCTTCCTTGAAAGTGCTTTATACGAGATTGGGAACATTTCTGTTGCCTCTGTATGGTTCTCAACATGGCGACGGCTGTGCCAGCGGCTAGAAGCTAACAGGCTAACAGGGCAAACAATGCAAATACTATCAACAGTTACAGCTACACTTCCACGACAACGCTGTCGGTCTTGATGGCGTTATCCGCTGTAACCACCGTATGAGAGCGCTGCAGAACAGCAGCCGTGGGTGAGCCCACACTAACATGCACCCAAAAGGCACGCTCACATGCACTAACATGCACCCAAAAGGCACGCTCACATGCACTAACATGCACCCAAAAGGCACGCTCACATGCACTAACATGCACCCAAAAGGCACGCTCACATGCACTAAAAACTTATGCTCAACTGGCCAAGCTAAGTCAACAGAGAAGCTCTGATGAGAACACACACAGAGGGAGAGGGCCTTCATTCTCCGCTCAGGTAGACATTACTCCACCTTATCTCAACATAGATAATAGTTGTTTGATGAGATATTAATGCTGAATATCATCTCATTTCCTTTTTTCATGCAAACTCCTCCTGCTCCTCTCTGCTATCACCCAAAAAGAAAAAAAACACTGAAACTATTCAGGCAATAATGTAAGACCATCCTCCAACCAAGCAGGTTTTACATTAAAACACACACACACACACACACACACACACACACACACACACACACACACACACACACACACACACACACACACACACACACACACACACACACACACACACACACACACTATTGTGCCGCCAGCTTGAAAACAACATCCTCCAAAAAACAGGTTCCTTGGCAGTATAATTACAGACAGCACATGTCCCTGTTGAACCTTCTGAGGGAGTCTCTGAGTGTCACACACACTCAACACCTCACAGGTAAAGACTGCGAGGTATCCGCCGCGGTCGCTACGGCCTGTGTTTATTCAGGAAGCGTCGCTGTCAGCTCGAATGACTCATGTGAGTCTGTGTAACACGCAGTGTCTCACGCCTCCAAGGTATGTCACCGAGAAAAGAAAAGGTTTCAGTCTGCTTTGTTTTTTCAAGAGTTCAAGTTTACCTCATTCTTAACGGTGAAATATTTTTTTGTTTTATTTAGCCAAGCTGCTGAAATGTACTACTTAAAGGTTGCAGCCAAATCATTTTCAATTTTATAATTTATTGCTAAAGGGAAGTTACAATTTAATTGCAGTTTTTTTGCCTATTACATTTCATGACAATCCTTCTAATAGTTCATTAAATACCACTAATGTGAACCTCATGGTGGCGTGAGAGAAAAAAGTCAGAGAATCACTCAAGTCAGTAGACTCGATCATCTAGGAGCCATGAATGTCTGAATGTCGTGGTGCGACCATAGTCTGTAACTAAGAAGTGGACGTCACTGTAGCTGTCGTGACGTCACCCACTGGGACTTTTTGGACTGCTGTTATGAAGCCATCATTTTCTAACCTTTTTTGCAACCAGTGAACAGGAAGTGACCATATAAGGACTGAGGAGGAGTGACGTAGAGACGCCCTGGTGTCCACCTGTCAATCAGTGTGTAGCCCCGCCCTAAAGCATCCCCTGCTTTATGGTCTGTTTGACTCTAAATGGAGCATCATTTACTAAATGAACATCATGCTGTATTGAAGAAGACTTGAAACTAGAGATTGAGACCATAAACTCATGTTTACAATGTTTACTGAGGGAATAAATCAAGAGAGAAGTAGAGTCATTTTCTCATAGACTTCGATACAACCAGAGGAGTCGCCCCCTGATGGACACTAGAGAGAATGCAGGTTTTAAGACACTTCAGCATCGGCTTCATTCATCAGAATCCGAGATTGCCTCCTTGGTGCGACTGAGGAGTTCTGCACTGCTACTAAAGCGGGAATGCTTCTGCGTTGGAAAACCAGCATAGCTACGTAGTTACTGGCGGCTGAAACTTTAAGAACAGCCTTTCTCAAAAATGGGATTTAAGATAAAAATCGGATTTGCCTGCAGCCTGAACGTAGCCTTTGTTGTTGAGATGCTTCAGTCTGGATCAAAGTGGTGGACAGACCAACCGTCACACAGACAGACACACAGACAGACAATAGCATCCCTAGAGCACGCCGCTAGCTTGGCCAAAAAACAGAGCTTTAGATCACTCACCCATCACAGCGAAGGAGACGGCAGCAGAAGGGACCGTGCGGAGGGTCTTTTCGTTTTTGGCCATACATGTGTAATCCCCTACTTGACTCCCAAATTTGTGAACTAAGATGGTTTTCAGATGCAGGCTCGGACCCCCAAACTCCATCTGCTCCTGGTTGTGGTACCAGGTGAAGGAGGCGGACGGGCTGGAGACGGCTGAACACGACAGGCTGAAGTTGGAATCGGAACGGATGACCTTGGGAGGGCTGGCTGGACTGATGGTGACTCCTTCTGGTCCGTCTGTGGAGCAGCAACACATGGAAACGGGTGAGTTCAACTTGTAATAAGATGCTGGTCATGATTATTGCTAACCTCAGCAGCAGTCTACATTAATCCTCATGGCTGAGAGGTTTCTGCACAGATGTCCCGGTCGAATCCTTAAATGTTCGATCTGATACTAAATGTCTTTAAATATTGATCTAACACATTAAAATAACAGCTGCAGCTCGTTTTTCAGTGGGCTTCTTGAACCAATTATTGAAGTTTCTGGTTAAATAACATTAAGTTAATGCGCTTAAAGTATTGGTTTCATGAGTAATAAATAAACCCTAAACAATGTTTGACCGTTTTTAAAATGTTGATTTTTTTCATTGTGATTTCATGCACATCTTCATGTTGTAACCGCTCACTGTATTCAAATATGAGTTACATTTTCACTCACTACACACCAGACCAGTTGAAGAATAGAGATTTATATATTTTTTTTTATTAATAGGGTTGTTTTGATAACGATACCAGTAGCGTAAAACCTCCCATACAGCCTAAAATGCTGGATCGGGTATCGGCGAGTATTCAAGTCTAAGCACCGATCCGATCATGTTCCCATTTATCAGCTCGTCTACACCACACATAATAGAAACATCAACACGTCACTTGTAACCTGATCCGTACACCCTGCTCGACACTGAGCATGTGCAACTCTGAGCAGAGATGAGAAAGAGGCGAGCTGGTTCACCCGTCAGCTAATTCCATCAACATGTAAAATGATCTCGGAGTCGGAAATCTCTCTCATCTCTGTTGAGAGTTGCACATGCTCAGTGGCAACCATGAAGGTGCTAGCAGAGAGAGGAACGTTAGCCATAGCTAACAACATGTGAGAAATGTAGTAATATTTTACACTTTTAGTTTACAGCTGTTAAAAATATTGTAATGTTATAAATATTTTAGTTTTTAAAACACTGGTATCTGTTCGGTACTCGGTAACGGCTGATATGTAAGTTCAGGTTTTGGGATTGGTATCGGGAAAGTCGAAATGGGATCTGGACTTTTATATTTAGAGACTCATTTTACTACATTAGGCCCCTGATCACACCGGGACGCGTCCAAACAGGCGTGGCAGCTTCAAAATCGTTGGCAAGGAGAGTCTGGCAAAACCAGATGACCAAATGTTAATAACTGGGAAAAAGTGGATTCAATGCAGACATCAAGCTCTAGCTGATGGTTTGGTATTGAATGAGGAGGAAGGGAAAATAATATAGTTCATCGTCATTAAAAATCGCTAATATTGGTAATATTCCTAACACATCTACCGGTAGCAAAACAGGAAGTCAGTGGTAAAGTAGTTGAGTTGCCTCTGGCTTCATTTGATTGGCTGCCTCGGTCAACTGCGACATTGATGAGCGTTGTGACTCTGCACTGAAGAGTTGAACATATTTAAACTTTTAACGTTTCTAGCAGCGCGTCTCTGTAACAGAGATATTAGCATCACAAAAAATGTTTTATACGTTGAACCCACCGAACCAAACGTCTCTTACCAACCTCAACTCCACCGGTATCCCCACAGTTTATAGTGGTTTATATGGTTTATATTTTCAAACACACTGCCGTATGTATACTTATATGCATATATGAAAGTACATCACATTTAAAGTAAATTAATAATAAGAATTAAAAATATATATGAATAAATAAACCACTAAAATATAAGTTTACTAATTGTAAAGGTGGAAAGCTCTTGATTAATTAATAACAGAGTGAAGCGGCGGTCGGTGTGGTTTCTCTGGCTTTCAGGTTAGTCATGTGGAAGGAGTGGACGTGTGCAGGCCGCTGTGTACACAGGGTGGTTTTAATAAAGGCAGAGAGGGAGCGGCCTGCAAACACTCACCACAATCTAAACTGCAGGAGTCACGTAGACTACGAGACGGCTCAGACACCCGGTCGGGTTTAAAGTCTTAGCAGGAGTGGATGCTGTAATACTGTCAAAGGTCCGGGCATCACGGTGATTCAGAGTGAGAGAAGAAATCTATCTTAAACCAGTGATCTGTCGGGTGTGAAGGACTGACTCATGTCTTACCGGCTTGACTGTCCAACAGGTGTGGAGCAACGGAAACTGTCAAACTATCTAGAGGCCGGATTCATTTAATAAAATACGGACTGAAGTCGTCTCCATTACAGAGTTCGTCCACCAGAGAATGCCGACACGTTTGTTCTTGAGGCTTTTAAACACCGTGGGATTAATTCGCACATCAATATTTTATTACTTTCACAGTACTTTCACACAGAACACAAATATTATGCAGTGGAAAAAAAAATGTAATTTTGCGCGGGAACAAGGTTGATTTTCGTTGTGAGTAACGAAATCCGGCTCCATCTGTTCTTACCTTTCACAATAAAAGCATTAGATGTATACACTATAACTATTTACCAGAGATCAGATTTACTCAAAGCATTTCACTAAAAGAAATGAATTGAAATATCTTCCAGTCTCTTGGGCTCTTCCTCCGTCTGCATGAATCTATTCAAACCTTTTATTGAAAAAGTGTTTAATTGCACAAATTCACATCACTGCAGGTAATAAATTTGATGCAAAATATTGCAGGCAAGTATTCTGCATGTTTTGCATTTTCCTGTTGTTTGTTCGTCACGCACCCACCGGTGTATTCAGGTCTTTACACTGTTAGAAATGTTTAGTAGGTGTCTGGGTCACAATAAATAAAGAAATATTAAAAATATCATTATCAGGTAAGATTTGTTTATGTGTGTTTTGTTTTTTTAAATAATGCTGGCTGATATATTGTGAAGGGGATTTTCAAACTCTCAAATATTCGTGCCACACTAGTGACCCCTTAAGGCTTCACATTTGATTAAAAACACATTAAAAGAAACATTTTAAACGCTAAAAAAGTAGATTTTTCTACCAATTTAGCTTTCTGAAGGTTGTGTCACTGCTCATGCTAACCAACTAGCTCTTCTGTTAGGTCAGTCAAACCCGCCGTGTAGGTGCAGTACTCACAGTGGACAGTGAGGTTGAAGGGGCCGCTCTTCTCCGTCTCCAGGTTGTTAGCAGCTGTGCAGTAGATGGGACCAACCAGGTCCGTCCTGAGGACTCCTGTGAAGGTCAGAGTACTGGACAGTTCCTCCTGAGATTCAGTCCAAAGCACAAAGAACATCAGATATACAATAATGTAAAAAATATATTTTTTTAGTACAAATAAACAATTAAAAATCAATAAAAGAACAAAGAACATTCTTGATTAAAAACTGTGCAAATTGGTTTCACATCCTCCATAAATTTAACTTGTTGCTAACTTTAACAAAACCTTCATTGGTGTAATAGATTGAGCGGTTAAATTAATACATGTTGAGTTAAGGAATTAACGAATGGAAAAATGCATTAATGAAATTCTGCATTATAAATCCTTAAATTTGACCTTGATTATAACAAATGAATGCAGGGAATATTAAAAATGAACGAAGAAATAACAGATAAATGAATGAATAAATGGACTTATTAGATTAACATATTCAATAATAATAATAATAATAATATAATATTTCAGTTATTGTTGATTTTCTACTGTTTTTTATTGCTTATTTATAATACTTGTTTTTTTAATTTTAATTTTTATCTTGTCTTCTACTATGTCTCTTGTGTGCACTTTACTCTATGCTGCTGTAAGCCTGCAAATTTCTCCGCTGCGGGACTAATAAAGGATTATCTTATCTTATCTTATTTTATCTTCTCTTATCTTATCTGATCTTTCCCTCTGGCTGACTCTCAGTCCTACAAAGACAATAAAAACAATGTAAACTGACAGTCTTCAGTGTGACCCGCTTCCCGTCGGCCACTATGGGCGTGGCGCCCTTGAGCCAGGTGAACTTGAGGAAGGAGCCTTTAGCGGAGCAGGTCAGGACCACGGTGCTGTTGTGCTCGATGGCCTCGGGCAGGTTGGACTTGATGGCCACGCCAGACACCGGCTCTGCAGGGAGGAACCAGGAGGAACAGATGAATGAACCGAAAAACATGAACCCTTATCTGATCGAATCCAAACAGAAAGATAACAGAAAGAAAGTTTATTTAGTGCACGCTGTTAAATGAAACCATCCCATCACTGAAAAGAAAAATGACCCAAACAACAAAACAAAACGGACCCAAAAACACCAGCGAAACTGCCAGATTCTGAAGACTCTCCCAAGTATTTTCAGGGTGGATTCTCATGCAATAGTTTTGTTTGATACATCCTCTTACAAATGAGCAGTTAATAGTTCAACATGGGGGCGGAGAATTTAATAACCTGTTCTCCTGGAGGTCGGCTTCTCTCCACAATATCTCTCCTGTGCTCTGAGCATTAACATCTGAATAGACACAGCAGAGAAATGGCACCGACTAGACCTGCTGGACTCGTTCTCAATTATCCTGGAGCTCCGTTTCTTAAAAGTGCAGGGCTTTTCTTTTCTTTTCTTTTCTTTTCTTTTTATTGACGATTATGCAACAGTAGGTGCGTGGGAACAATGTGAAGGAGTGGTAACCAGTTTCTGACAGCAGGGAGTTCATCCACTAACTTCACTCTGGAGATCATTTCATCTCAGAAGTGTTTTATTAACGCTCTGATGTTTGAGGGTCAAAGCTATGTTGACACAAACGAGAAGAGATTAAAGAAAGAAAACATGGAGACATTTGTGGTTTTGTTTTTGAGTATTTGTGTGGGTATAAGTGTGGTTTTACTGGTAGAGCAGAGTGTGGAAATGAATGAATGGGAGTCTAAAGGAATGCTGGGAAAAGCCTACATGCCTCACCGCTGACCATCCCTTGATAAACAAAGATTCTAACCGGCATCACGTCGTTGACATAAGAGTCCTGTGGCTTTGTGTCCCACTGACAGCGGCAGAACGTCGGCTGACTGAATCTGTTTACTGTAAACAGAGCTGAGTGAAGCTTCATCAAGTAGTGGAGCAATAGACAACTAACTGTGTGGATGAATGATTACATCTTTTCATTCATTTTTACAAGAACAATTATCAAACACTCAAATTCTCTGATGTCAGCTTTAAGACTTGTTGTTTGCGTTTATTTAAACTGTTCTTTTAACAAAAACACCTCACTCAGTGTATACGCCAGCATTCATAATCACTGTGTGTGTGTGTGTGTGTGTGTGTGTGTGTGTGTGTGTGTGTGTGTGTGTGTGTGTGTGTGTGTGTGTGTTTTAAAGCTACAGTATGAGTGTACAATAGTGGAGCAGTGAGGTGATGGCCTTAAAGGAGCACAAACAGCAGCAAGGGCCACACCCTTAAGGAGCACAGAATCAACTCCTCTATCAGGGAAGAAGAAGGCTCTCCATTGAAGTGAAACACAGGAGGCATCACTGCTCAGTGACTGTATAACAAATGGCTCCAGGTTAAATGAACACGGCATCAGCGACTCAAATTCTCCAGTTGTAGACTGAACACATTTCCCTCCGCCAAGGAATATAGTCCCTGAAACGGGTGCTACGCCGTGTGGTTGCTGAGCGACGCACAACTTGCTCACTTGTTACCTGCACAGGTGTGGCTTCCGCCTTCGGAACGCACCAGATTGCGTTAAGAATCGTCGCAATTGTAAGTGGAAGGGCTACACCAAACTGTGCAGTCATTTAAAGTGGCTTCACAAGTATTATAACATGTGTTTGATAGATGCATGTGTTCGTTAAGGCCATGGGTGAAGGACTTTCTGTTTTAATGTACAGAACCAGTCTAAAGTCTGGACACACCTTCTCATTCAACTACTGTGAAGAATCTAAAATATAAAACATATTCTGGTTTGTTGAGCATTTGTTTGTTTACCACATAATTCCATATGTGTTCCTTCATAGTTTGGATGTCTTCAATATTAATCTACAATGTAGGAAATAATAAAGAAAGAAAGAAAGAAAAACCATTGAATGAGAAGGTGTGTCCAAACCTTTGACTGGTACTGTAGAATAAAGCATAAGGGAACAGACTTACCCAGAACTTTGAGTTTGATTTCTGCGGTTTTAGTTCCAGCCAGAGATATGATGTTGATGCTGAAATCCCCGCTGTCCGTAGCCTTCAGGTCGGTGATGGTCAGGTGTCCATTGGTCGTGTTCGCCGTCGCTCTTCCTTTGTAAGCGTCGGCCACCTTCAGGCCAGCCTTACTCAGTGTGACCACGTTAATCTGCTGGGTGCCGTCGCTGAAATTCCAGGTTATAAAATCGAATTCTGGATGCTCTACCAGGGTCTTTATGGTCACACTTTTCCCCAAAATTGCTTCCAGCGGACCCTTCGGCAGGAGAGTCTCTCCCACACAGGACCCTGAGAGGGAGAGGGCAAGAATCTCTGTCAATCATTTATTCTGTTTTCATATTGACTACAAGAAGGAGGAAGTCAAATGTTGCCAGGATACACTGACACGAGCCCTCTTTGTGTATTAGTTTACATTTTGGAAAAATCGAATTAGCCGAATTGACTATTATGTTTTTGCTGTGTACCAGTAGATGACCTGCAAACTACCAATGAATGACTTTAATACTAAGACAACTGAAAAAAGTGAAGGCAAGTTCTGAAGAGGTCCCGTTCCTCTCCCAGTACACGCACTGGTTTTAGATATAGTCATACTGACCACACAAATCCATCACATTAAAATCTAAATTCATTTTAGTACGTGGCCCATTTTTTAAATTGTTTTATTCCATACTTTCTTACTCGAGCATATCATCTAAAAGTAAGAAAAACAAGATGCGTTTTCTTCTGGATTCGTCGACGAATAACAAAATTCAGATTTTCTTTATAATTTTCCGATTTTGGATTCCCTGTTGACTATGAACAGAACCAATGCTTCACTGGTTTCTCTGGTGCTTTTGTCCTGGGAAAGCAGTTGAACGGGAACTCTGGGGAAATAAATGTAGCTGCTGATCCCATATGTATAACACTTTAATCATACAATGACTGTAATGTAATGTAATGCAACCAATCTGTTCTGGACCCTGCCTTCACCCATTGACAGCGACCCTCAACTGGATAATCGGAAGATGGACTTCACATTATTTGAGCGAACATCCAAAGGGACTACACCCAAGGCGCCATATTCCCATCCACGCACACGATGGAAAAGCAGCGAGAACATTAATTAAGAAATAACAAAACAACACATGAGTGATATAAAACGCTGCTCTGACTTAAGTGTATTAACTTCTTCTTACCGATTAAAGAGAGCAGAAAGAGAAGCGTCTTAAAGGCGAACAGATCCATCAGGAGCGCTTCAAGTCTTTTTCCAGCAGAGACGGAGACCAAAATGCGGCAGTACTTGTTGCTTTTAGAGGGACACACTGAGACAAGGTGAACACACCCACACACACACACACACACACACACACACACACACACACACACACACACACACACACACACACACACACACACACACACACACACACACACACACACACACCTTCCCCACATCAATGGATGATGGTGTGTTCATGTGATTTCCAATGAATCATTTTCATTCCAGTTAATATTTAAATGTATATGTGTCACTCACATGTTTAAGCTGTAATATACAACCAACTGATGGGTCCTATTTTTTAGCAAAAACAAAGTTATTGACAACTTTCTGTCAGCCTTCATGAACTTTGGAGACATTTTTTACACATTAGCAACCGTTTAATGGCTCAAAAGCAATGCATATATCGTTGAACCTTTTTAAGCCATGGCATTATTAATGAAGGACTTTTAAAGGGTTTGTTGTGTCTGTTGTGAAATGTTTTTTTAACAGAAACTGAAAAAGTGAAATGTCCTCAGAAAAAAGGTGAATCGGCCACTTTCACTTTGTTCAGTGAGGCTCTGCTGCCACCAGGTGGACATCTGGGGAAGTGATTTAACTTAATTTGTGATTTTAAATGAAGTTTTTTCAGAACCGTAACTGACATATTGTAAGGAGCACCTTTGTGGAAAAGTTAAACTTTTTACATTTTTAGTAAATAGAGGGAAAGATTTTATGAATGGATTTAGAGTTTGAACAACTAATCATAGTTGACTTTGTCTTTGAAATAACACATGATGAGATCTTGATGAGCCAATAAAAGTCTGAAGGTTCAAGGTGCTGTTGACATTGGTGGATTTTCTCATTCCTAATATCATCAATATTATTATTATAGTCTTTCTTTGTATTTGTTTGTAATGCTAAATAATGATCAAATGAAGTTTATCTTATTCATTTCATAAATTTGATCTTTTATTTTCCTACATGTTTTATATGTGATCCTATATTAGAAAAAGCATATTGTGATAAGAGGTTTGTTACCGGGGTGAGACATCTGTAATAAACCTACTCACTAGTTCCAGGATGATGACAGAATGAACAAGTCTAGACCGGACTATTGAAAGAGAAACTAAACCACCAAACAGCTTGACACCAATTCACATGTGTACTTAGTGGTGTTGTAGGTGTAGGTAATCTTGACATTTTAATGCAAAGTACTTCTAAATACTGTAATAAATATGCACAGCAACGCCCTCATCTGGCTGAAACTAGCTTTTGCTATTTCATTTTGCTATCGCTAAAGGAGTATCAGAGAAGAGTAACCGTAACCTTTTCAACTAGCCATAAGTCGGAGATTCACTAAAGCTACTCGTTAGCATACATATAGATAGCGCTAATGCTAATTGCTTGCATTCACATAGCCCAGCCTTGTGTAGCCTGCTGAAAACAAATTGGCTCAACAGGCGTCAGGCAGCTACACACACTTGTGTTTTTTGAAAAGAATAATCCGATTGAATCTTGTTTTGCAAACGCTGCAACAAAATGTTTTCTTCCCCTTGTTGACACACAGGTGTTTTCTTAGATTGCCTTGTTGATTGAATCTTTTATTACAAACTGAACAACTGAATGGTTTCTCCCCCGTGTGGACGTCAGGTGTTTTCTCAGATTACTTTGTTGCGTAAATGTTTTATCACAAAGTAAACAACTGAATGGTCTCTCCCCTGTGTGGACAGTTGAGTGTTTTCTCAGATTACTTTGTTGTGTGAAACTTTTACCACTGATGGAGCAACTGAAGGGTTTCTCCCCCGTGTGGATTCTTTCGTGCGTCTCAACCTCCCCTTTGCTTTTAAAAGTCTTTTTACAAACTGAGCAGGTGAAGGGTTTTTCTCCTGTATGAATTCTGAAGTGTGCGATCAAACCGGACCTTTTCCGGAAAGTTTTAGCACAAACAGAACAACTCAATGGTTTCACTCCTGATTGGTTTCCACTGTGTTTCTTTAGATGTCCTCCACAGTCCTCTCCATTATCTTCTGTTTCCATCTGTTCAGTTTGAATTTGATAAAGCTGTGAGGACTGAGCTTCCTCTTCATCATCTTCACTCTTCACAGGGACAGAAGTGAGTGAGAACTTGATATCAGCCTCCTCCAGCCCTTGAAGCTGCCCTTCCTTCTGACTGATCCAGAATTCCTCATTTTCAAATTTAATGTGTGGGGGCTCCGGGTCCTCCTGGTGCTCTTCTTTAACAACCAACAGCTGCTGGACGTCTGTGGAGAATAATGAAATACATACACATGTCTTAGGAATCAGTATTTCATTAAACTTATTCATGAACCATTAGTTAATAGGTCAAAACACCTCAACCAACTACAACAGTCAAATCCAGCTTTAACATTAATGCAGAGTTTCCGCCGGGCCCAAGCATTAGGGAATTTTCTAAATGTATTTTCTGAGAAGGTTTTTGTTATTGTTGAGAAAATACAACTAAAACTTACAATGCTGTTTCAGTACCGAAGTGGTTGAAACATAATAAAAGTAGCAGGAAAACAAACCAGAAAAAGAAACAAAAACAGTAAATGGACTATTTCTAGTCTACATGTCAACATACACTGAAGGCAGAAGCTTCTATGCAAGATGCCAAACTGCCCAATAGCCCAATAACTATAACCTCAGTCATAATTAAATTAAATACAAAGCCGTGTTGGTACAAAAGTCTAGGTTTTTCTGTCTGATACTAGTAGCCGTTGGTTCAATGGGAACAGAAACAGGGTCCTACAATGAATTGTAAAAGGACAAGAAGTATTCTTGTTTAGTATTATCTATTTTTTTCCAAGAATATAACCGACCCTTCCTTTAGGTAGATTATCTGAATACACTTATTAAAGTGATAATAAAACAATGAAACGGAACCAACCTGCTCTGTGTAACCGAAGCTGAGGGTTGAAAACAGCGTCCAGGAGTTTCCGTTGTCGCTCGTTCTCCTCTTTAGAACGAGAAAGTTCCTCCTCGTGCTCTGCTATCGTTCTTTCAAACAGCTCAAATATCTCTTCAGCAGCTGCAGTGAGTCTCTGGTTGACTAAAGATCTCAGTATTTGTGCTTTAGACATTTTTACTTTTCCTCCAGACAAACTCTCACCTGCGCTGTGTTGCTTAAGTTAGCGTCCGTCTCCGTCTATTAGCACGCTAAGCTGGGCTCCGTGCTTCAGCCCGCTTGTGTCTGATGAACTGTGCGGCGGAAAGAGAAGGACTCACGGGGGACAGACCGGTCTACAGCGGAACAAACCTCTTCTTTTTGCCTTGGTGAATTGCTTCCGGTATCGCTTCTTCTTCTACTACTAATAATACTTAAACTTCTTCTTCTACTACTACTATTCATACTTAGACTTATTCTTATTATTCTTTATGTTAATGGAGAACTACAAACCATTAATGTGAATGCATCTATCTACTGTACCGTAGTGTGTGTATCAGGGCTTTATGACAGATTTATTTCATAATTCTATTATATATATTATTGTATAATAATACTAATTATATAATATATTTATATATTATATAATTATATAATAATACTAATATATACATATATATATTAGTTATATTATATATCATTTTATAATAATACTAATATATATATACATTTATATATATATATATATATATATTAGTTATATTATATATATTTATATAATTATATAATAATACTAATATATATATAATATTATTATATATGGTTACATTCAGTTACATTATGATGCGTTCAGGCTCTGTTCAGTGAAAATGAGTACTGGTCGAAGGTAAATATAACGTTATGATATGTTCACATGTAATCTCGTAAAATGTAGTTTTTGTGAGAAACTTGAATTAAACGTCTGTTTGAGGAGATTTTTTTACAGCAACATAAATGGATATTAGAGATGAATTATGAGCTGTGTAAAGAAAACTCTAAGAAGAGTATAATACATCATTAAAACTACTAATGACAAGATTTGTTTTAACCATAAAAATACAATCTTTTATTTGCTCATCATTTGAATTGTGTGTTTTTCTGAAGAAAAAAAACCCTTTAAATTACTATAACAAAGTAAAATGATAATATTTTGTATTTTTTAAGGTTTACTGACTTCAGAGCGGTGGTGACCAGAAAAAAATGTCTGTATTCTTTTCGACCAGCTGCTATAATCAAACAAAAAGGGTTCTGTATCTGACAATATGGATCATCAATGATCATCAATATGTATCAGTGGATAAAAAGTGTGACATGGGATCTCTAAAAAATATATTTGGCCCCTTTTTTCTTTTGTGCTGATCCGATCTGAACCGTGAGTTTTATCATTCAGTCAACTAGAAAAAGATGATAAATGAAAAATAGTGTGATTCTGTTCTTTCTCACATGATAATTCCTGTGTTTGATACAATGCAGCATTTTCCTAAATGAATGCCCCTCCCTCCTTCAGTCCCTCAGCCTTTTGTCAATTTAAGTTAATCGTCACTAATTTGGAAACAAAAGGCTCAAAACATTTCTCAACACAAGGACCAAATAAGTTGATTCTGAAGCAGTTTGTTGAACACTCGGGTGTTATCTTTAAAATGAGAAGAGAATAAAGAAACATGGAATTAATGAGGATGCGCTTTCAGTTCTTGTGTTGCCTTTATTAAAGTCATCTGTTTAAAATATGTGTAATATTATAATTCATATTTCATAACATTTTCAGAGCTCTTCAGAGAAACCAAATTCAAAATATAATGGGAGTTTGTTTCCCGCTTCCTTTAAGTTTCAAATGGAAGATAGAAGCTTGGGTCTCTGCGTATAAATCTAATATTTCATCTATTTCTGTTGATGTTTTGTCTTTAGGTAAAGTAAATGTTCACGTTATTATTAGACAGTTTAACGTACAAGAGAACTTCCACCTGTGGAGATGTGTCCATAGACGGTTCCATGAATCTCATCACATTTCAATATACAGTCATGATGTATAAATAAATAAGAGTATTAGTGTCAGGAAACATATTCACTTTTCTATGTAGTAAATATGTTCCAAAGATAATATAAAAGCATTTAAAAGTACATGACATTATCATATAAAATCAGATCAGACTTGTCAAACATCAACTTATCACCAGATAAACACACTCAATTATCAACTCCTGTGCAAAAAGGAAATAAAAGCAGTTAAGCAGCCTTAACTTACATGCTACGTCACATAGTGGTATGAGTGATGCTGAAGGGTTATGGGAAATGGGTCCCAGCAGACCAGAGGTACCTGAGCCTGGAGCTCTGCAACAGAACACTATTGGGAACCGGTTCTAAATTAGAAAAACAGGGAGTATTGATGCAGTCTGGAGGTAAAGGTTCTGCTATCGGTACTTCATCGGTTCCATAGTCAGATGGCCTCGTCTCAAACGTCCTCTCTCTGTCTCTTTGTGCTTTACTCGGACACACACACCGACTCCGGCTCAGTACAGTGAGACTCACATCATGGCAGAGAGAACACAAAGAACCAAAGTGGTTCTACATTTTCCTCCAGTAGAAGCTGAGAACTCTCGTTGTCTCAAACTCAATAAAACCCTTACAAGTTAAGGGAGGAAACAGCAGCAGTTTATCACAGCATCTGGACAACAAGCAGAACATCAGTCTGCAGAAATGATCAGTGTTCTACTGTTTGGAGATCAGCCGTCCATCCTCGTCCACTGCAGGTAACGTTAGTTTGATCAGAAGAACAGGATCATCAATGAAAGATAATAATTTAGCTAATTATTTAGCTGTGAAAAATTTGAAAGATATTGGAACTCAGTTGATGTGACACAAACACTGCAATTGATTAGTTTCTCCCGTGTGGAATGCCCCATGCTGTGTCATAGTTGCTCTTTCTGTAAACTTTTTACTACAAACAGTGGAAATAAATGTTTCTTCCCCCCTGTAACTGATTCAAATTTTGCATAAAAATGTACGACAAACAGAGGAACTAAAGGGGGCTTTCTTCTGTATGACTTTTCATGTGTACCTTTAGATCTGCCTTGCGCACAAATCTTTTATCACAAACAGAGCAACTGAAAGGTTTTTCTCCCGTGTGGATTATCATGTGCGACTGTAAACTTCTACTATGTGTAAAAGATATCTTACAAACTGAGCAGCAGTAAGGCTTTTCTCCTGTGTGAGTTCTCATGTGTTTCTTCAGATCTCCACCGTCAATGAAACCTTTCTCGCACAGAGAGCAGCTGAAAGGTTTCTCTCCTGTGTGGATTTTCATGTGTCTCTTCAGATGTCCATTTTCAATGAAACCTTTGCTACACATTGGGCAACTGAAAGGTTTCTCTCCTGTGTGAGTTATCATGTGTCTCTTCAGAGCTCCACTCTTGCCAAATGTTTTCCCACAATCAGAGCAGCTGAATGGTTTTTCTCCTATGTGAGTCATCTTGTGTCTATTTAGCTCAAGACTCTCACTGAATTCTTTACCACACACTGAGCAGCTGACAGGTTTTTCTCCTGTGTGAGTTCTCATGTGTCTCTTCAGCTCTCGACTCACAATGAAACCTTTTCCACAGACTGAGCAGCTGAAAGGTTTCTCTCCTGTGTGAGTTACCATGTGTCTCTTTAGCTCTCCACTAATCATGCAAGCCTTACCACACACTGAGCAGCTGAAAGGTTTCTCTCCTGTATGAATTCTCATGTGTCTTTTCAGATCTCCACTACTACTGAATCCTTTACCGCACACCGAGCAGCTGAAAGGTTTCTCTCCTGTATGAGTTCTTATGTGTCTCTTCAGATCTCCACTTTCAATAAAACCTCTTCCACACACTGAGCAGCTGAAAGGTTTCTCTCCTGTGTGAGTTCTCATGTGTCTCTGTAAATGCCTACTCTGTGTATAAGACTTCTCGCATACTGAGCAGCTGAAGGGTTTCTCTCCTGTATGACATTTGATGTGACTCTTCAGATTTCCCCTAAAGCCAAATGTTTTCCCACACATATCGCAGCTAAATGGTTTCTCACTTGTACTACATCGCATATCACTGACCGGAACATCATCATTTTTCAAAGAGTTTAAACCTGACTGAGGTTCTCTGGTTTCATTCCAATCATCACTGTGTTCAGTCTCAGATTCAGAAGAGTCTCCAGACTTGTCGCAAGTATGTGGACGTAACTTTGTATCTGGATCTGAGTTCCCATCTGGTTCTGGTCCTCCACAGTCCTCTCCATCAGCTTCTGTCTCCATGTGTTCTGTTTGTCTGTGATGAAGCTGTGAGGACTGAGCTGCTTCCTCCTCCTCCTCCTCCTCCTCCTCTTCTTCTTCTTCTTCTTCTTCTTCTTCACTCTTCACAGTTACAGGAGTGAATGAGAACTTGATATCAGCCTCCTCCAGTCCTTGAAGCTGCTCTCCCTCCTGACTGGTCCAGAGGTCCTCCTGTTCCTCTTTAATGTGTCGGGGCTCTGGTTCTTGCTGCTCAGGTAGAACCTCTTCTTTAACCACCAACAGCTGCTGGAAGTCTGCAGGGAAACAGAAAACACACACAGAGATGTTAGAGATTTTTTTTTTCTCATAAAGTGGTGGTTCGGGCATCAGTTCAGGATGCCTCCTTGACGCCTCCCTTTAGAGGTTTTCCTGGCAAGTCCATCTTGTAAGAGGCCTCGGGGTCGACCCAGAACATGCTGGAGAGATTAAATAACTTGTCTGGCCTGGGAACTCCTCTGGGTTTCCATGAAAGGAACTCGAAAATGTTGGTTGGGAGAGGGGCGTCTGGAAAACACTGGAAAATAACTTTAAGAGATGCTATGGCCATGTTATTACCATGGATACCCACGGCCGATTAGCAGTATTGGGCAAAAAAGATTGTTTTGTTGTTGTTTTGTTATACAAGGATATAAGGTAAGAGGTTATTTTTGTTGTCATTTTACAACAGGGTTGCAGATTGTAATCCCATTTTGCCACATAACAAAAACACAAAATGTGGAGGGTGGAGGATGAAAAGAAGCTGTTCTGAAGTCTGGTGGTACAGCAGGTGATACTTCTGTTTCTCTTTCTAGACAGCAGCAGGGTGAACAGGTTGTGGCTGTGTGGGTTTTGTCTTTTATTATCCTTTGAGCTCTTAGAAAGGCACCGCTTCTCACCAATATCACTGGTGCCCAGTAGATGGTTACCAAGGATGTTCTGGGTGTTTTATTCACCAACTGCATAGCTGTCCTGTCCTGGGCCGTGCACATCCCATATCAGTTTGTGATGATTTGCAATCAGGATGCTTTCTATTGCTCCTCTGTAAAAGTTAAATAAAACTTGGCAAGGTAAATTTGCTTGTTTATACATTTTACACAAGAAATACAGCTATTTCTGAGCTTCTTCACCAGGATGGAGAGGTGTGATGACCATGTCAGGTTATTTGTGATGCTGATTCCCAGGAACTTCAGCGAGGTCCAGTTAGAGAGAACATCCTCATGCAAAGGTCAGGAACATCACAATATTGTCTAACTTGCGCTATGATTTAGCACCATATACAAGTATAGCCTAGCAGTTGTATTAACATCTGTATGTTGTCAACAACTGAATAAAGAAAGTTTAATTGAATAACATCTCAACAATATGTATTGTACGATTTCAAGTTGAACTGAATGAATCATAAAAAATAAAGACTCCAGGTAAATATATATATATATAGTGTTTTTTTATACATAACAGAAAGCTTTTGAAAAATGTGACTCTTTAAATAAAGTATTTCATTTTAGAAAAAAATAACTTAATTGAATTGTCTTTTCCCTGCAGCTATAAATTAATTTCAATCAAGTGTGAAGTTATGTCAACCATAAGAGCCAATATATTATATTCTTCTACTAAAAATAGATTTTTTTTGTGCAGGGACTATCTGTGGTTATTGAAACCACTTGTTTCATCTTTATTCCCCTCTCCGTTAACATCATTGATGGGCAGTGAATGAATGTGTTAGGATTCTGATCATATTGGGCTCTTGTCTTCTTTCTGTATCTTCATTTCGGATGTGAGTGGGAACATTACTGCTTTTAATAATCACCACGGCCTCGTAACATATCGCATACATTGGTTTTGAACCATCAGTGGGAAGAGTTAACATGCAAGAGTCTGTTCATTTTTGGTTAAAGGATCTGGTTAAGCTGTCTAATGTTCTTTATTTGGAGCCTGCCTGTTTCCTGGAGCGCTGAAAGAGTGCTGTAAAGACTAGAAAAGCTGAGCAGGTGTAAATAGAAGAGCTCCGTCACAATGTATATCTTAAAGGAATGGACACAAATATTAAACTGTTCGGTTATTCGTTTGTTGTGAAGGTATTCGTTTAAATATTTTGGTATTCTGGTATTCTTTTTGGGGGGATTAAAACCATGCATACTTGACTAAACCTTCTAACCTGTGTTAACGTGGTTTGAACAGTGAAAGTCAACAAACCTGCTCTGTGTAACCGAAGCGGAGGGTTGAAAACAGCGTCCAGGAGTTTCCGTTGTCGCTCGTTCTCCTCTTTAGAACGAGAAAGTTCCTCCTCGTGCTCTGCTATCGTTCTTTCAAACAGCTCAAATATCTCTTCAGCAGCTGCAGTGAGTCGCTGGTTGACTAAAGATCTCAGTATTTGTGCTTTAGACATTTTAACACAACGACAGAAACGTATTCTTTACTCAAACTCCGTCAAAAACACCGTTTGTGTTGCTAACTTCTGTCCCCGTACGTCTGCTCCAGCTAGCATGCTAAGCTAACATCAATAGCTTTGTAGGCTACCGGGAGGTGAGTCAGAGGAAAAACATCCAGAAAAAAAAAGCTGAACAGCACAAAGTCCATTCAGACATGTTTATCCAGAGATACAGACTCTGATGGATCAGTACTGATGAAGTTAACTGATACTTTCTCAACACAACAGAGAAGCTCTGCTGTTTCTACTGACGTCAGACGCCATATTGCTAATGGCGGAACATCCGGTTCCGCTACAACTTGTAGGGAACCTACAAAGTAAAAGCGCTTAATCAAAAAAAACAAAAAACGGAAAAATACAAACCTCTACTTTTATTTTACATTACAGTTTGCACTCAGCTTAGTCAAAACCTATTAAATGTGACAGGAAGACATCCAACCTATATTATAAAAACAAATCCTTTCAAAACAATGAAAAAACAATGAGATTCAAAACAGGGACATCAGGGGGAAAGGTAAAAAGTTGCAACTTGGTGTTCAGTGTATACCTCAAGGACACTTCAGAAGGTGGACAGATGGAGCCGGGAATCAACCTGTCAGCCTTGTGGCTAGAAAATAGATAATATTATAATAATCTGTATTTATATAGCACATTTCATACAGACTATGTAGCTCAAAGTGCTGTACATTTAATAAATTAATAAAAACAGAAAACCTTACTTTTACAGAGTATGCTTTTTGCACCTACATTTTAAGTGCAATCAAAAAGATTCAGCAAATGAATTAATAATTGGAAACATTTAACATTTAAAGTGACAAATAATTAAACAGATAAATGAAAATAATAAAAGTGTTTAAATACATTAAAAGTTCCTTTGAAAGACAAATGTGGGACTCTGTGGAGTGCCCATAAAGTGCTGTTAAAAAAGAAAGGCTTTGCGAAATAGATATGTATTTTAAATGATGCTTGAAAATGTCAACAGAGGCTGCCTCTCTAATGTTTTCGTAAAGGCTTTTCCACAATTTTGAGAGTGAAAAAAGTTGTATCTCCAATTTTCTTTTTCGAGGGATTTTGAGGAGCTAGAAACCCAGCAATGGATCTAAGGGTCTAAGGGTTCATGAAGGAACATAGAGCAGCAGGGAGTCTTTGATGTAGGTCGGTCCAAAGCTTTTTAGAACTTTATAGACAAGTAAAAGCTCTTTAAAATCAATTATATAGGCTATAGGTAGCCAGTGCAGCATAGCTAAGACTGGAGTGATGTGTTCTCTCTTTTTTGGTCTTGTTAGCAGTCTGGCAGCAGAGTTTTTTAAAGAGTTGCTGCCTTTCAACAGATATTTAAGGAAGACCTGTAAAAAGTGTGATGCAGTAGTGTTATCTGTACTTGAGAAGAAGGGAGAAGGGAATTCATTTTTCAGCATCTCTCTTGAGAACTTTGTTCTATTTGTTCTGTATTATCAGAACATCCATAGTAGAGAAGAGATTATGTGCAGCGATGTCATTTAGAAAAACACAAAATACAAGCAAAATACGAGGCAAAGCTGGAGTTACAGGACTGCTTTGTCTGCACTGATTGGAGTGTTTTTGAGGCTGCTGCTACAGACCTGATGAGCTCACTGACACTGTGACATCTCACATCAGCTTTTGTGAGGACATGTGTGTGCAGACCAAAACCTTCTTCACATATAACGACAATAAACCCTGGTTTACCGCACAACTCAGGCAGCTTCGTCAAGCGTACTTGGCCTGGCGTAGGAGGCCTACAGTAGTAGGGACAGGATCCTGTACAACCAGGCCTGAAACACACTGACTAAGGAGATCAGAGTAGCAAAGAGGTGCTACACGGAAAAGTTGGAAAACAGGTTTTCAGCCAACGACCCTGCGTCAGTGTGGAGAGGCCTGCAGGAACTCACCAACTACAGGAGACCATCCCCCAACACTGTGGAGAATCGTCAACTGGCTAACGACTTGAATGTGTTCTACTGCAGGTTCGACAAGCCAACCTTCACAACCCCCAACTGCTCTGAGATCAATCAACCACCTACACCACCTGCCATCTCCTCACCTCTACCATCCGACCCCCCACCTGCACTGAGGATCTGCAAAGAGGATGTGAGTCGGCTCTTTCACAGACAGAAGATCAGGAAAGCACCCGACCCAGACGGTGTGTCACCCTCCTGCCTGAAAGTCTGTGCTGTACATATTATACATATACACATATACATATAGACATATACACATATACATATATACACATATACATACATATAATATAATACATATACATATATACAAGGCCACTACTGTTTGGTTTGTCCATTCTGGGCTTCTGTAGAAACATGGCGGACTCTGCCTCAAGCTTCCATTGTAGATATGAAGGACACTAAAACAGATGATTCTTGGTTTAAGGTGATTATACAGTCATTAAATTCTATTTATGAATACTACATTATATTGCTGCCAAAAAGCATCCTTAATCCCACCGACTGCTCCTTTAACTCACATTTCAATTCAGGACTTTCACTCATAAACAGTGGTGAAGAAGGTTCAGACCTTTTACTGCAGTAAAAGTACTTCTACCATCATAAGAGAAAATACTCCAATCAGACATTACCTGAGTAATCAATCACTTTCTGACCTCAACTCTTTTCCCTGCATGTTAACCTTTACGAGTATTAGAACGTGGTTTGATTTCACAGAATGATGAACCATCAGGAGACAGTGGACCTCACAGTTGACCCATATTGGACTGATGTCAGTGTTTGAACAGTGAGAGTGAACCAACCTGCTCTGTGTAACCAAAGCTGAGGGTTGAAAACAGCGTCCAGTAGTTTCCGTTGTCACTCGTTCTCCTCTTTTGAACGAGAAAGTTCCTCCTCGTGCTGGGATAAACGTATTCTTTACTCAAACTCCTTCAAAAACACAGTTAACTCTCCTTTAAACTCTGACTAGCGCTGTGTTCCTAACTTCCGTCCCCGTTGGTCTGTTTCTAGCTAGCATCATAAGCTAACTTCAATAGCTTTGTAGGCTATATGAGTCAGAGGAAAAACATCCAGAAAGAAAATTGAACAGCACAAAGTTAATTCAGACATGTTTATCCAGAGATACAGACTCTGATTGATCAGTACTGATGAAGCTAACTGATACCTACTCAAATAAAACTAAGAGACTCTGGGGTTTCTAACGTTAGGCACCATTCTTCTAAAGGAGCAACATCCGGTACCGCTGAAACTTGGTGGGTAACCTACAAAATAAAATCCCTCGAGTTTGTAAAAATAGTGTAATTATTTCTAAAGTCATTGCATTTATTCCCATGGCCTGTTACCTTGCATCTTCCTGTATGTAAAAGGTGTGGATTTGGCTTGGAAAAAGACAACTCAGTTGATTGTTTTCATACATTTTTTGCTTCTGCAGATGACAAAATTGAACTCATTAATTGCTTTCAGATCATCATTGTTTATTACAAATTATTGTTATACTATATAATAATTATTATGATAAATAATATGATATTACAGTATGTACTCAGCTCAGGATGCACAACACTAGACAATAGTTTTAAATTAGCCAAGAAAACATGTAACAATCGTCATAACACACTTGGGACTGGATGACTAAACAGGGACAACTGAATTTATAACATTACACAATGAAAAACACATATTTTCTGAGTCAATTGATAAACACATTGATTGCTTTCTGGTATTTTTTCTTCAATTCTGCTGCTAAACATGAAAATAACAGATTACACAAAGTATACCAAAATCTATGCAGTACTACATTGGTTATATGACCCCGAGCTGCCTGTAATATTACAAATGGCAAATATAAATCAGCATGACTTTTTTTAGTTTTAACGGTTATCAACACTATAAAGCCGGGTAACGTGATAATATTAACATTAAGGGACGTGCCTTAAATGCCACAGCCCTCCAATGAATTGAAACATTAACAGCCGTGCGTGTGACCCTGTGACCAGAGGAGCTATGTTGTCAAGGTCCGTAGCTCCTGGTAGGCTTTCCCAAGGCAAAGTGGTCCCAGAGGGGCGGACAGATTAAGGATTCACTGACTATATATATAAATAAGCCAGAAAATGACCAGAAATGGGAATCCAAGGACCCTTTCTAGACCCAACCTGGACGGGGAGCTTGCTGGTGAGGGTCTGGTGGCCGGGACATGAGACCAGAGGTTGGAACAGGAACAACTCAAAAAATTTACATTGATCTGCTGCCCTGTGGGCCAACCACGCAATGATAGGAATCGATGTTGGGTTCATCGTGAGCTGGGCGGCAGGCAAAGACAGGGACCCGGGTGTGCCGTCTCGTGGCTTCACAGACTGACTCTAGTCTCTGACTGTTGTTTGTGTACCAAAAGTAAAAGTATACTGACTATACTGAATGGCCCATTTCAAAGTACAAGTACAACTAAATGAGTCACAGTGCACCAAATTAATGCATTCAAGTTTAAAATTAACAACATTTTCTTCCAGGTAAGCATTCCCCTGGACCCCTCTAGAAACCCCAGACTAACTGGAAAATCAAAACTGAATTAATATAACTTATGAAACTAAAGCCAATACTAAGCTCCCTGCCAATGTTACGAGGTGTCACCTTAATCAAAGCATGAATCTCTCAGAGAAATCAAGGGTTTACTATATCACTAATCACAAAGAATCAATATGTGATGCTCTCAAATTGAAAGAACACACTCTTGAGTAAATAAAGAGTAAAAGCTCCATAGTTGCTCCCCTGTGTTTCGCCATGTGGTTTGTCAGATTTAGCTTCTATGTAACACCTTTATTACAAACTGAACCACTAAACATTATGTGTAACTTCAGAGCTGACATGGCTTTAAACTTTCATCACAAACTGAGCGGCGGTAAGGTTTTTCTCCTGTGTGGATTCTCATGTGTGAAGTTAAAGCTCCACTCTGTGCAAAAGATTTGTTGCAAACTGAGCAGCTGTAAGGTTTCTCTCCTGTGTGGATTCTCATGTGTTTCTTCAGGGCTCCTGTTTCAAAGAAATCTTTACCACAAACTGAGCAGCGGAAAAGTTTTTCTCCTGTGTGGATTCTCATGTGTAAAGTTAAAGTTCCACTCTGTGAAAAACCTTTACCACACTCTGAGCAGCTGTAAGGTTTTTCTCCTGTGTGAATTCTAATGTGGTTCTTCAGGGTTCCTTTATCAATGAAACCTTTACCACACTCTGAGCAGCTGAAAGGTTTCTCTCCCCTGTGAGCTTTCAAGTGCATCTGTAAATGATGACTCACTCTAAAAGGTTTCTTGCAAACTGAGCAGCTGTAAGGTTTCTCTCCTGTGTGAGTTCTGATGTGTTTCTTCAGGGATCCTTTATCAATGTAACTTTTACCACACTCTGAGCAGCTGTAAGGTTTTTCTCCTGTGTGGATTCTCATGTGTGTCTGTAAACAATGACTCCGTTTAAAGGATTTCTTGCAAACTGAGCAGCTGTAAGGTTTTTCTTCTGTGTGAATTCTATTGTGGGCCTTAAGGGCTCCTTTATCAATAAAACCTTTACCACACTCTGAGCAGCTGTAAGGTTTTTCTCCCGTGTGAGCTTTGAAGTGCCTCTGTAAATCATGATTCCGTCTGAAAGATTTCTTGCAAACTGAGCAGCTGTAAGGTTTTTCTCCTGTGTGGATTCTCATGTGTAAATTTAAAGTTCCATTCCGTGGAAATGTTTTATTACAGACTGAGCAGCTGTAAGGTCTCTCTCCTGTGTGGATTATCATGTGTTTCTTCAGAGCTCCACGGGTGCCAAATGTTTTCTCACAATCAGAGCATCTAAACTGTTTCCCACCAGTCCCACATCTTGAATCACTGACAGGGACTTCATCATTTTTCAAAGAGTTTGAACCTGACTGAGGTTCTCTGGTCTCCTTCCAATCCTCACTGTCATCAGTCTCGGATTCAGAAGAGTCTCCAGTCTTCTCATCAGGATCTGGTTCTTGATGTCTATCTGGATCTGAGTTCCTGTCTGGTTCTGGTCCTCCACAGTCCTCTCCATCAGCTTCTGTTTCCATCTGTTCAGTTTGTCTTTGATGAAGCTGTGAGGACCGAGCTTCCTCTTCATCTTCTTCTCTCTTCAGAGGAGTGAATGAGAACTTGGTATCAGCCTCCTCCAGTCCTGGGAGCTGTTCTCCCTCCTGACTGGTCCAGAGTTCCTCATGTTCCTCTTTAATGTGTGGGGGCTCTGGGTCCTCCTGGCCCAGACTGGAGCTCCACTCCTGCTGCTCAGGGGTAACCTCTTCTTTAACCACCAACAGCTGCTGGACATCTGCAGGAAAACAGTCAACACACATTAATCGATACAGAGAGATTTTTCACATATTAGCTAATTAACTAAACCAATATCACTTTGTGAGTTCAGCACATATCAAGATGGCGCTGCGGATAGCAGCCTCGGTACTGCGCTCTCTAGTACTTTCTCTGTTTTTGTTTATTTGTCTAGTCTCCAGCTCTGCCTCTCTGATCACAATCAGCAGAGAGGAACTAAAACCGGAAAGTTTTACAGAGCTTTTAGTTGGAGGAGCACGGCTCTCTACGGGAAATGCCAGGGTACGCCGACGGGGGAAGCGAGCAGGAGCGATATTTGAACTGCGTCAGCGGGGATTCCGAACTGCGCTCCCGTCAATCGATCTGACAAATTCCGCTTTCTGGCCAACAAGATGGATGAACTGCGTCTCCTGAACAGAGCAAACATGGACTTTTGCAGATCCCCCGCCCTGTGCTTCACTGAAACCTGGCTTGGTGAGCACATCCCGGACAGCACACTACATCTGCCAGGCTTCTAACTCCTCCGAGCACCCCGCGAAATCGTGCCATCAGGAAAAACAAGGGGAGGCGAAATCTGCTTCTATATTAACGAAGGTTGGTGTACAGATGTCACAGTGTTGAAGAAATCATGCAGTCCTCTTTTAAAAACCCTCTTCATAGTCTGCAAACCATTTCATTAACCGCAGGAGTTTTCCTCATTCATTCTGGTTGGTATTTACTTCCCATCTCAGGCCTGTGTTAGTGAGGCTCTACAATACCTGGCTGCCCAGATAACTAACATAGAGCATAAACACCCAGACTCCCTTCTCATAGTTCTTGGGGACTTTAACAGAGCAAACCTCAGCAAAGAACTGCCAAAATACAGACAGTATATAAAGTGTCCCACCAGGGACAAAAACACACTGGACCACTGCTACACTGTACTAAAGGACGCCTATCGCTCTGTCCCCCGTGCAGCCTTGGGACTATCTGATCATTGTCTGGTCCAACTTTTCTCGACCTACAGGCAGAAACTAAAATCCGCAAAGCCTGTGATCAAGACTGTGAGGAGATGGACCAATGAGACAAAGCTGGAGTTACAGGCCTGCTTTGATTGCACTGATTGGAGTGTTTTTGAGGCTGCTGCTACAGACCTGATGAGCTCACTGACACTGTGACTTACATCAGCTTTTGTGAGGACATGTGTGTGCCGACCAAAACCTTCTTCACATATAACAACAATAAACCCTGGTTTACTGCACAACTCAGGCAGCTTTGTCAGGCCAAGGAGGAGGCCTACAGTATTGGGGACAGGATCCTGTACAACCAGGCCAGAAACACACTGACTAAGGAGATCAGAGTAGCAAAGAGGTGCTACACTGAAAACTTGGAAAGGGGGTTCTCAGCCAATGATCCTGTCTCAGTGTGGAGAGGCCTGCAGGAACTCACCAACTACAGGAGACCATCCCCCAACACTGTGGAGAACCATCGACTGGCTAACGACCTGAATTTCTTCTACTGCAGGTTTGAAAAACCAACCTTCACACCCCCCAACTGCTCTGAGATCAATCAACTACCTACACCACCTGCAATCTCCTCACCTCTCCCATCCCATCCGACCCCCCCACCAGTACTGAGGATCTGCGAAGAGGATGTGAGTCGGCTCTTTCACAGACAGAAGACCAGGAAGGCACCCGGCCCAGATGGTGTGTCACCCTCCTGCCTGAAAGTCCTACGTTTTAGGATTAAATGACTACAGGCCAGTCACCCTGACGTCCGTGGTCATGAAATCCTTTGAGAAACGGGTGTTGACCCACCTGACGGCCATCACAGGCCCCCTGCTGGACCTCCTGCAGTTGGCCTACCGGGCAAACAGGTTGGTGGATGATTCAGTCAACATGGATGATTCAGTCAACATGACTACTTGCTACAACACATGACTACAACACCTCGACTCCCTAGAGTCATACGTCAGGGTTCTGTTTGTGAACTTCAGCTCGGCGTTCAACACCATCATCCCAGTAACACTCCGTTCCAAACTCTCCCAGCTAACTGTGCCAGCCCCCACCTGTCAGTGGATCACTAACTTCCTGACAGACAGGAGCAGGTGAGGCTGGTAAAAATCACAACCATCACCCGGACTATCAGCAACGGCGTCCGCACTGATCTTCTCCCTCTAGACCAACGACTGCACCTCAGGTGACCCATCTGTTAAACTCCTGAAGTTTGCAGACGACACAACTGTGATCGGCCTCAACCGGGACGGTGATGAGTCTGCATACAGACGTGAGGTTGAACAGCTGGCTCTCTGGTGTGGTCAGAACAACCTGGAGCTGAACAAGCCCCCCCAACACTGCCCCCCCCTCACCATACTCAACAGCACTGTGTCGGCTGTGGAGACCTTCAGGTTCCTGGGATCCACTATGCGCCAGCTCAGGAAGTACAACCGGCCTCAGGAGCTGCTGATTCAGTTTTATTCCGCCATCATCCAGTCTGTTCTCTGCTGTTCCATCACTGTCTGGTTTGGATCGGCCACCAAACAGGACAGGAACAGACTGCAATGGACTGTCAGGTCTGCAGAGAGACTCATTGGTGCCAGACTGCCCTCAATACAGGACTTGTACCTCTCAAGAATCAGGAAACGGGCAGGAAACATCTCTGCAGACCCATCACAACCCGGACACAACCAGTTCCAACTCATCCCATCTGGTAGGCGCTACAGAGCACTGTACGCCAAAACAACCAGACACCAGAACAGCTTCTTTCCTGTGGCCGTCACTCTGATGAACAATCAATCAGTTATACTGCAATAGCACCTCCATTTTGCACTATTACTTCCATTTCATTGTTGTGTTTTTAAGTTCACATATGTGAACTTAAAAACACAACAATGAAATGGAATTAAAAGTTAAATGTTTATGCATCCCTTATCCTACTTTGTAGAGAGAGACATAAACTGTTAAGATATAACATATAATAGTTTATAAAACCTCCTCAAAGCCACAAACCGTGACTTCAAACGTCGTTTTATCGTCAGAACATCGACTAGTAAACAACAAGGTCATCAAAGCCTGTCATTTGATAGTCGATCGATGATCTAGACTGTTACTGTTTATTTTCTACCGGTGGCGTGATGAATCGTGGAAGAACGTGTGGTGACCTATATGACCAAATCAAGTAGTGAACGTGGGTGTCTTATTCATTGTAGTCAAGGGTCTCTGTTTATGCACTTCCAGACTAAATTGCAACCCTGGAGTTTTAAACTAAAACGGCTTCAGCTGCATTTTTTTTTTTTTTTCGTTTAGGTGTTAAGAAAAAAAATACCGAAGTAGTGTGGACGCCGGTTGTGAAATTTGCAAAAGAGAGTTTATATGCTAGCAACCTGCCACAATCCCAACCTGCTAACAAATAGCCATGTCATCGTTGGGAAAAAAGCAAACATCTAAGCTATAAAATCCATGCTGGTGTTATCAAAGAGAACAAACGTGAACTTTATTTAAATACTTTGTGCCATTTAGATGCCGAGAGAAGAAATCTGAGGGAGAAGAAACTGATTCACATATAGTGTTTAATAAACAAACCTGCTCTGTGTAACCGAAGCTGAGGTTTGAAAACAGCGTCCAGTAGTTTCCGTTGTCGCTCGTTCTCCTCTTTTGAACGAGAAAGTTCCTCCTCGTACTCTGCTATCGTTCTTTCAAACAGCCCAAATATCTCTTCAGCAGGCGCAGTTAGTCGCTGGTTGACTAAAGATCTCAGTATTTGTAATTCCATCTGTTCAGTTTGTCTTTGATGACGCTGTGTGGAGTGAGCTTCCTCTTCATCTACTTCTCTCTTAACAGGAGTGATTGAGAACTTGGTATCAGCCTCCTCCAGTCCTTGAAGCTGTTCTCCCTCCTGACTGGTCCAGAGTTCCTCCTGTTCCTCTTTAATGTGTGGGGGCTCTGGGTCCTCCTGGTCCAGACTGGAGCTCCACTCATGCTGCTCAGGGGGAACCTCTTCTTTAACCACCAACAGCTGCTGGACATCTGCATGAAAACAATCAACACACATTAATCGATACAGAGAGCTTTTTCTCATATAGCAAATGAACTGAAATATTAATTATCATCATAAACTATATCCGCTTAGCTAGTTCAGTATATATATCAAGATGGCGCCGCGGATGGCAGCCTCAGTACTGCGCTCTCTAGTACTTTTTCTGTTTATTAGTCTAGTCTCCAGCTCTCAGATCACATTCAGCAAAGAGGAACTCTTAAACTTCCGAAAATCCACCGGTCAAACTTTCACGTTTTTCATTGAACCGGAAAGTTTTACAGAGCTTTTAGTTGGAGGAGCACGGTCCTCTATGGGACTTGCCGGAGACGCCGACAAATAAAAATACATACATACATATGTATATATATATATATATATATAATATATATACATATATATATATATATATATATATATACATATATATATATATATATATATATATATATATATATATATATATATATATATACATATATATATATATATATATATATATATATATATATATATATATATATATATATATATATATATATATATATATATATATATACATACATACATATATATATATATATATATATATATATATATATATATATATATATATATATATATATATATACATACATACATATATATATGTATATATACATACATACATATATATATATATATATACATACATACATATATATATACATATATATACATACATACATACATACATACATACATATATATATATATACATACATATATACATATATACACATAAATACACCACTACGGTGGCCTTCATGTGAAGTAAAAACATGAAAGGCTGTCTCTAGAGCCAGTGTTTGGTTTGTCCGTTCTGGGCTTCTGTAGCAACATGGCGTCTCTGCCTCAAACTTCCATTGTAGATATGAAGGACACTAAAACAGATGATTCTTGGTTTAAGGTGATTATACAGTCATTAAAAGCTATTTATGAATACTACATTATATTGCTGCCAAAAAGCATCCTTAATCTCACCGACTGCTCCTTTAACTCACATTTCAATTCAGGACTTTCACTCATAAACAGTGGTGAAGAAGGTTCAGATCTTTACTGCAGTAAAAGTACTTCTACCAACATAAGAGAAAATACTCCACTCAGACATTACCTGAGTAATCAATCACTTTCTGACCTCAACTCTTTTCCCTGCATGTTAACCTTTACGAGTATTAGAACGTGGTTTGATTTAACAGAATGATGAACCATCAGGAGACAGTGGACCTCACAGTTGACCCATATTGGACTGATGTCAGTGTTTGAACAGTGGGAGAGAACAAACCTGCTTTTTGTAACCGAAGCTGAGGGTTGAAAACAGCGTCCAGGAGTTTCCGTTGTCGCTCGTTCTCCTCTTTAGAACGAGAAAGTTCCTCCTCGTGCTCTGCTATCGTTCTTTCAAACAGCTCAAATATCTCTTCAGCAGCTGCAGTGAGTCGCTGGTTGACTAAAGATCTCAGTATTTGTGCTTTAGACATTTTAACACAACGTAAGATACGTGTTCTTTACTCAAACTCCGTCAAAAACACCGTTTACTCTCCTTTAAACTCCGAATAGCGCTGTGTTGCTAACTTCCGCCCCCATTCGCTCTGTTTCCAGCCAGCATGCTAAGCTAACTTCATTAGCTTTGTAGGCTACCGGGAGATGAGTCAGAGGAAAAACATCCAGAAAATAATGTGAACAGCATGATGGATCAGTACTGATGAAGTTAACTGATACTTTCTCAACACAACAGAGAAGCTCTGCTGTTTCTACTGACGTCAGGCGCCATTTTGCTAATGGCGGAACATCCGGTTCCGCTGTAATTTGTTGGGCAACCTACAAAATAAAAGCACTTCATCTAAAAAGCGGAATTATGTGATATCATACTTTTTCTTAAAGTACGTACCTCTACATGTATTTAACATTACAGTTTGCACTCAGCTAAAATTGTGCATTACTCAACAGCTATTCAAATTGACAGGAAGATATTTAACCTAAATTATAACAAATCTTCTCAAAACCATAAAAAACATGAGAGTAAAAATAACAGGGACACCTGGGGGACAAAGTGAAAAGATGCAGTTTGGGGTTCAGAGTATTGCTCAAGGACTCTTCAGAAGGCTGACCAATAGAGCCGGGATTCGACCTGTCATCCTTCTGGTTAGAACATGGATGTATTATTAGAACATCCAAGGTAGAGAAGAGTTGACATGCAACGATGGCATTTCAAAATACAAAAAAAAACATTCAATAAAAATCACTTGTGGTGTATTGATGAGGCAGACACAGACGATGCTTTTATTCACTTTATTCAGCCCCATTCATTCATTCATTAACTGTAACCACTTATCCTGTTATTGTGCATCAATTCACATTTACAACACCTTGAGCAGGACCGTGTCTGCTGAGGTCCAAAGACATTATTGTGTCATTTCTACCATGCTTTAAAATAAAAATGTGATCAATGATATACAACAAATATCTACATATTAAACACAACTAATCAGAAGTTAATTAAAATGTATGTAATAAATCAAATGTATTTTTTTAAATAATAAATAAATAAATAGAAAACAGCTCCAAAAAGTAGCTTTTAGGAATACAGGCAGGTTCGACCTGTTATTTGGCAAGAACCTGTATTGATACTTACTTATTTAATATATATATATATATAGTTTTCTTTCTTTTTTCTTTTTTGCTTTCGCAAGTGACAATAGTATTACAGGGATAATGCCCTTTAGGGTGTCCATAATCAGGAGTTAATGGATTTTCGGAGACAACTGTATCGATGGTTATCTCAAAGATGTTGACCATATTTGAATAATTGGACCCCTTTGCTGTCCTAAGAGGGAAAATTATAGCTATATCCTCATAAAAAAAGAAAATAAGGAATATAATGCTTGAGGAATTGTACAACAAACTGAAGGAATTAGAATAAAAACAATAATTGAGTTTAGCACAAGATACATTGGGGAAAATTAGAAGAATTAGGAAGGAAATTAATAGTTTGACTACAGAAGAAATCAAGAGAAACTTAATATTTTTGAAAAAGAGAGATGGCAGAAAGTACAATTCATAGACTTAGGGATCCAAGAACAAAATTAATCAAAACAAACCAAGTGAGATTCGGGAAACTTTTGAAGTGTTTTACAAAAATCTATGGGGAGATGTAACCGAAATTGATATCGAGCAAAATTCTCTAAAGTTGCCACTTTAAACCAAGACCAAAATAGAAGGATGAAGGCAGATATAATATAAGAGGGACTAAGAACTGCTAAAACGGTTATACCACAGGATGGTATAAGGAATTAGAAAATCAGTTGATTCCTTTTATACTCCCCATCTGAACTGTGCTTTAAAACAGGCACAAAAGCCGCCTAGCTGGAAAGAAGCAAAAATGTCAGTTATACCGAAAGAAGTCATGGATAGAAAGTAATGTGGATCATTCAGACCAATATATAGATTATAGATTATTCACTTCCATCTTTGCCAAATGATACAAAACAATAAGAACAAAGCAATTATAAGCAGCGTAGATGCTGAAAATGCATTTGACTATGTTAACTGGTCTTCATAGCGTCATTCACAGATTTGGTTTATATGACAAAATTCGTAAAACTATACAGGCTTTATATAAAAATCCCACTGCCGGGATTAAAATCCATGGATATTTATCAATCAACTTCGATCTAGAAAGAGGTTTGAGACATGGTTGTGCGTGGTCACCGGTACTCTTCACATTATAGTTCGAGCCACTAGCTCAATACATCAGACAAAATTAAGATATAAGAGGAATAACAGTTGGTGATTAAAACCGCCCAGAACATCATTGGTACCCATCTACTGAGCATCAGTGATATTGGTAAGAAGAGGTGCCTGCAAAGAGCTCAAAGGATATCAATAAACAAAACCCACCCAGACACAACCTTTTGCCCTGCTATTGTCTGGAAAGAGATACAGAAGTATCAGCCGCCAAAACCTCCAGACTTCAAAACAGCTTCTCTCCTCTGGCTGTGAGACTTTTTAATTTATCTTCCACCCTCCATATATAATATTTTTTTGTTGTTATTCTTCTTTTCTATCCTATTTAGCAAATTGGGACTACATTCTAAATTTCGGTTTGCAACCCTGTCGTACAATGATTAATATAAAACCTTGTAACTTCTATGAATGATTATAATGAATTAATTTATTTACGGAGCAAGATCTCAGTATTTGAACTTTTCACACAGTGACAGAAACTTGTTCTATACTCAAAAACACAGTTTACTCTCCGTTAAACTCTGACTAGCGCAGTGTTGCTAACTTCCATCACAGCCAGTGTGTTTCAAGCTAGCATGCTAAGCTAACTTCACTAGCTTTCTAGGCTACCGGGAGATGAGTCAGAGGAAAAACATCCAGAAAAAAAGTGAACAGCACAAAGTCCATTCAGACAGGTTTATCCAGATACAGACTCTGACGGATCAGTACTGAAGAAGCTAACTGATACTTAAACAACAAAAACTGTTTCTACTGACGTCAGGCGCCATATTGCTAATGGAGGTGCATCCGGTTCCGCTTCCACTTGGTTGGTAACCTACAAAATAAGAGCCATCAAGTTTGAAAACATAATGTAATAATTTCTACAGTCTGTACATTATTCCAATCAAATATTACCTTCCTTCTTTTCCATATGTTACAGGTGTGGGTTGGCCTTGGAAAAAGACAACCCAGTTGATTGTTTTCATACGTTAATTTATTTTTTAAAAAGCACGCGGGGGGGAAAAACAAAGACAGCTGGCAGGCAAAGTAAAAAAGGTGCGTGGGACTGGGTGACTAAACTGACAACAGAAATCACAGCATTACACAAAGGAAAACACATACTTGCAGAAGACAACGCATAAACACATTAATTTCCTTCTGGTATTTTTCTGCATTTCTGCTCCTAAACATGCAAATAAACAGATTTTACACAACGTATACCACAATCTATGCAGTACTATGTTGGTTATACGACACAGGACAGTGTGCAGTAATTCAAATGGCACAAAAATAAATCCCCCAAAAAGGCAATACTTTTATTTTAAAAGTAAAAACATCACTACAAAGCTGGGAAATGTGATTATATTAACATTGAGCAACGTGCTTGGACTGTTACACCCCTCCAATGAATCGCCACCTGAAAGTACTGGAGGGCCGTGAGTGACCCAATGACCAGGGGAGCTGTGTTGTCAAGGTCCGTAGCTCCTGGTAGGCTTTCCCAAGGCAAAGTGGTCCCAGAGAAGGGGACAGATCAAGAATTCACTTACTATATATATATATAAATCAAACAGAATAGAGTTGTGGCACCTTGCCCAGAAAAGGGAATCCAAGGACCCTTTCTAGTCCCAACCTGGACGGGGAGCTTGCTGGTGAAAGTCTGGTTGCCGGGACATGAGACCAGAGGTTCGACCAGGATCAGCCCAAAAAATGTACATTGATCTGCTGCCTTTTGGGCCAACAACGCAATGATGGGAATCGTTGTTGGGTGCATTGTGACAAAGACGGGGGACCTGGATGTTCCGACTTCTGGCTTCACAGACTGACTCTAGTCTCTGACTGTTGTTTGTGCTTAAGCACATGAACAGCAGCTATGAGTAAACTACCTTATAAAACTAAAGACAATACTAAGCTCCCTGCCAATGTTACAAGGTGTCACTTTAATCAAAGCATGAATCTCTCAGAGAAATCAAGGGTTTACTATATCACTAATCGCAAGGAATCAATATGTGATACTCTCAAATTTGAAGAACACACTCTTGAATAAAGAACGAGTAAAAAGCACCATAGTTGCTCCCCTGTGTTTCGCCATGTGGTTTGTCAGATTTAGCTTTTATGTAACACCTTTATTACAAACTGAACCACTAAAGCCACTTGTGTCTTGTATTAGTCATTATGTATAACTTCAGAGCTGACATGGCTTTAAACTTTCATCACAAACTGAGCGGCGGTAAGGTTTTTTCTCCTCTGTGGATTCTAATGTGTTTAGTTAAAGCTCCCCTCTGTGCAAAATATTTGTTGCAAACTGAGCAGCTGTAAGGTTTCTCTCCTGTGTGGGTTCTGATGTGTGTCTTCAGGTTTCCTTTTTCAAAGAAAGTCTTACCACAAACTGAGCAGCTGTAAGGTTTTTTTCCTGTGTGGATTTTCATGTGTAAAGTTAAAGTTCCACTCTGTGAAAAACATTTATTACAGACTGAGCAGCTGTAAGGTTTTTCTCCTGTGTGAGTTCGAATGTGGTTCGTCAGGGCTCCTTTTTCAATGAAACCTTTACCACACTCTGAGCAGCTGAAAGGTCTCTCCCCCCTGTGAGCTTTCAAGTGTCTCTGTAAAGGCTGATTCAGTCTAAAAGATTTGTTGCAAACTGAGCAGTTGTAAGGTTTCTCTCCTGTGTGAGTTCTGATGTGGTTCTTCAGGGTTCCTTTTTCAATAAAACCTTTACCACACTCAGAGCAGCTGTGAGGTTTTTCTCCTGTGTGAGTTCTGATGTGTTTCTTCAGGGTTTCTTTTTCAATAAAACTTTTACCACACTCAGAGCAGCTGTAAGGTTTTTCTCCTGTGTGAGTTCTGATGTGGTTCTTCAGGGCTGCTTTTACAATGAAACCTTTACCACACTCTGAGCAGCTGTAAGGTTTTTCTCCCCTGTGAGCTTTCAAGTGCCTCTGTAAATTATGATTCCGTCTATAAGATTTCTCGCAAACTGAGCAGCTGTAAGGTTTTTCTCCTGTGTGGATTCTCATGTGTGTGGTTAAAGCTCCACTCTGTGAAAATGATTTCTTACAAACTGAGCAGCTGTAAGGCTTTTCTCCTGTGTGGATTCTCATGTGTGTGGTTAAATGTCTACTCTGTGCAAAAGATTTGTTGCAAACTGAGCAGCTGTAAGGTTTTTCTCCTGTGTGAGTTCTGATGTGGTCCTTCAGGGTTCCTTTTTCAATAAAACCTTTACCACACTCTGAGCAGTTGAAAGGTTTCTCTCCACTGTGAGCTTTGATGTGTATCTGTAAAGTAGAACTCCGTCTAAAAGATTTGTTGCAAACTGAGCAGCTGAAAGGTTTTTCTCCTGTGTGAGTTCTGATGTGGATCTTCAGGGTTCCTTTTTCAGTAAAACCTTTACCACACTCTGAGCAGATGAAAGGTTTCTCTCCTGTGTGGACTCTCATGTGTTTCTTAAGAGCTCCACGGGATCCAAATGTTTTCTCACAATCAGAGCATCTAAACCGTTTCCCACCAGTCCCACATCTTGAATCACTGACAGGGACTTCATCATTTTTCAAAGAGTTTGAACCTGGCTGAGGTTCTCTGGTCTCCTTCCAATCCTCACTGTCATCAGTCTCGGATTCAGAAGAGTCTCCAGTCTTCTCATCAGTATCTGGTTCTGGATGTCTATCTGGATCTGAGTTCCTGTCTGGTTCTCCACAGTCGTCTTCATCAGTTTCTGTTTCCATCTGTTCAGTTTGTCTTTGATGAAGCTCTGAGGACTGAGCTTCCTCTTCAGCTTCTTCTCTCTTCAGAGGAGTGAATGAGAACTTGGTATCAGCCTCCTCTAGTCCTTGAAGCTGTTCTCCCTCCTGATTGGTCCAGAGTTGCCCCTGTTCTTCTTTAATGTGTGGGGGCTCTGGGTCCTCCTGGTCCAGACTAGATCTCCACTCCTGCTGCTCAGGAGGAACCTCTTCTTTAACCACCAACAGCTGCAGGACGTCTGCAGGAAAACAGTCAACAAACATTAATAGACACAGAGATTTTTCTCATATAGCTAATTGACTAAACCATTATCATCATAAGCTATATCCACTTAGCTAGTTCGGTATATATCAAGATGGCGCCGTGGACGGCAGCCTCAGTACTGTGCTCTCTAGTACTTTCTCTGTTTTTGTTCATGTGTCTAGTCTCCAGCTCTCCATTGGAAGTTGGATACGTAGGTTCGAAAAGATCTTCTCTCAGCGCTAGAGAAGTAAAAAAGAACTTACACAAATATACATATGTTAAACTATAGGAGAGAATCTGGCCACTGGTTTCTTTCAATGGCAGGAAGCTACGCTAACAAGAAACTCAGAAGAGGTGTTACAGAATTCTAAGTGAGCAGGAAAAAAATAAATATTATTATTAAATACATAACTGAATAGAGTTTTCAAAAACTGAATAGTTTTTGAAAACTCAATATACTACATTATCGTACAATATTATTTCACGTTAATAAAAAATAAAAATAAAATAATCCAATTATTTGACAGAATAAACAGCACAATTATAAACTGGATAACCATTTAAGCTGAAATTAACTTTTTCGGTTGCCTTTTGAAGTGTGTGAGTGTGTAAGTCTTAAATAAAACACGCAATAAAAAAAAAAAAAGAAGGGAAAATGAGTGTGACCAGTGGCTATTGTGGGGATCAAACACCCAGAACATGCAAAAGATGTCCAGAAACTCTCAGAGAAATGGGCAAAACGCACAAAGGGACTAGATCCGACTTGCCAGAGGCGGGCACATTTGATGTGAGTGTGTGTGAAGATATGGAGATCAGAATAAAAGACTACAAACCAAAAGATAAAAGCAAAAAACGTCTGGAAAAAAAGAACTAGAACTAGAGACAATCAAATTGTTTAAGGTTGAAAGTCACCGCTACAGGAAATATGTGAGAGATGGGCTAGCTAAACTCAAAGAAAGAAAAGCAGAGGTAGACAAAATGGAACAGCTACAGGACTATTCAAAAACTGTAGGAATCTATCCATCAATGCTAGGAACCATTAACATTAATGGAGATTTTGATTTGAAAGACAGCAATGAGAAGACTAACCCATCCAGTCCCATTGTCAATGGAGACTTGGAAGGTAAAGACAGTAGTATGATAACCAACTCTCAATGCGATCCATTACCACCATCTCTCATTGACAAACTCAATTTGAGTCACCAGTCTGCTTCAAGTGAAGGAATAGCAGAGCTACTCTCCATTTTTCAAAACCCAAAATTTAGCAGCACAGGAAGAAAGGTAAACGCACTAACACCATTAGATTGTTATGAAGGACGATACGAGACAACTAGAAGGAGGTCAGGAGCAGAGTCTTACTGGCGGGATACTGGTCAAACTGAAAGTCACAAGTTCACTCATACCACAATTAGAGAAATGGAGGCAGAAAGAGATGAACGTCTCAATCAAACAAAAAGCATGATCAAGAAGATAGAAAGATTTAGAGAGGAGAATGAAAGCAGGGACTGTGAGAGAAGGGGGTCATTAGAAAACCAGAACAACATACAGTATGCAGGACCAGCAGAGGCTCAAAATGAATAAAGTTTAAATCTAAGATACAGACCTGGCATACACAAACCAGACAGGTATACTGTGCTGGGCAACATCCAATCTTAATAAGGGGAACTCAGGGGCACTATACACCTTGGCAAACACTCAACCATGGTGGCCTTGAGGGCGGTGTACCCTACCAGAATAGATCCCAAAGCATTGAGGGGGAGCCTCAATCTGAGACTGAGAATCCAGCTGCATATATTAACAAGCAGCTGAAAAGATGGAAGCAAGAGACTGAGGAGGAGGCCGAGAGCAGCCCTGTTCTAATGACTTTGTTCAGAAAATGACATCACTAACCATGCAGCACCAACTGCGCCTGCCGTACGTAGAGCCTCATCTACTGCACAACCAACACTCACGTAGCCACCTTCTGTCGTCAATGTTTATTCACAACAGCCAAACTGGCAACTTCCGAGCCAATTGCCCGAGTCCGCGGCCAGACTCTGAGTGGAGAGAGGGGGGTCATGGGGCTCAGTCCATGCAAGGTGGAGGTACAGGCCCGTTAAATCCATGGGCACCTGTTAGCACCTGTTGCATTGCTGACCATTCTCATTTCAGAATCGCACAGTGAAGATCACTGTTCGAGGGGGAAGCACTGAAAAGGTGAAAGAGACAAGGGTACTGGTCGCCATTTATGCAAGCAATAGTGGATTAAGTATTGAACCAATGTGAAATCTGCGCTCGAAACAATGTGCGAAAAAAACAACAACCTAGGAGCTGAAACTGTTCTGACAAAGGAAGTTATCCCACGATTTGGCATACCATCAGAGTTCAAAGCGCAAAATGAGATCCAGGCTGGATTTGAATCTATACTGCCTTGGATTCCTATGAACAAAATGTGGACTGGATCAATTATATCTATTACAATCAACAGAGATACATGAATTACACTGATGAGGCCCTTAAGGGGTTGGGTGAGCAGCTACACCAGACCAGTAAAGTGGCATAGCAAAACAGACAAGCATTAGATTGGATTCTAGCTGAAAAGGGTGGGGTATGTCATATGTTTGGGAAACATTGTTGTACATTCATCTCCAATAACACTGCACCTGATGGGACATTTTCTGTTGCAACGGAGAAAATTCGGGGGTTGAGGAAGGAACTTAAAGACAATGCTGGCAAGGGGGGATGGTTATGGGATTGGCTAGACCAAATGATGTGAAAATGGGGAGCCGTATTGGCAAAAGCAGTCATTTGTATATTTTATATTTATATTTTATTATCTGACCATGAGGATGAAGTGAACATTTGAAAAGAGACACAATAGTACAACATAGATCAAGGCTGTTGTGTAAGACTGAGTCACTATAGATTGAGCACTGAGGATCTGCGAAGAGGATGTGAGTCGGCTCTTTCACAGACAGAAGACCAGGAAGGCCCCCGGCCCAGACGGTGTGTCACCCTCCTGCCTGAAAGTCCTCCGTTTTAGGATTAAATGACTACAGGCCCGTCGCCCTGACGTCCGTGGTCATGAAATCCTTGGTGCAGGTTAGGCTGGGAAAAATCACAACCAGCACCCGGACTATCAGCACTGGCGGTGCCCCCCCACCCCCAGGGACAGGAACAGACTACAACGGACTGTAGAGGAGACACTCATTCGTGCCAGCCTGCCCTCCATCCAGGACTTGTACCTCTCAAGAATCAGGAAACGGGCAGGAAACATCTCTGCAGACCCATCACACCCCGGACACAACCAGTTCCAACTCCTCCCCTCTGGTAGGCGCTACAGAGCACTGTACGCCAAAACAACCAGACACCAGAACAGTTTCTTTTTTATGCATTCCTTATCCTACTTTGCTGTCCTTTTTTTCTGCTTTTATTTGTCTATTTCTATGTATGTACGCTGAGAGCGACTGAAAAGTCGAAGTCAAATTCCTTGTATGCGTACGCATACTTTGGCAAATAAAGCTGATTCTGATTCTTTTGTACCTTGACTGGAGTATTAAGATGTCGATGGTTATCTCAAAGCCGTTAGAGCATATTTGAAGAGGTGGACCCCTTTGCTATGGGTGTTAAGGATCACATTACTTGGTTCAGTTTTAATATACACAAATAAAGACAGACATACAGACATAAACTCTGAAGATATATGAATGTATAAATATACAGTATATGATACTTTATTAAAAAAAAGGGGCCAACTGCTTCTAATACTAAGACAGGTTAAATGCAGATTTTTTTTTCACTGTGTGCCAATAAAAGTTGCTTTTATTAGATGTTTCTAAGTCACATGACAAATATTGGCGATTTGAACCAAACAAATCATAGTTTTACTAAATTATGGGTCAATAAATTTAGTCGCCACACATCTCTCACTCGTTTCCTCAGTTTAGTTTTTTTGCATGCTCTGCAGGTTGGCTTAACTCGTACTGGAGAGCATTCTTTTGCACGTTTACAGTTTCTTTGTGAACGTCCCAATAGCTGTGCAGAAGAAAATTAAAGAAATAACCATTGATTACAAAAAGGAAAGTCCTCCGCTTTGTGTACATCTCCCTCCTCAAAGCCACAAACCGTGACTTCAAACGTCTGCTCCGTATGATTAATAATGCTGCTGGACACGCTGCTTGCTAATCGCTCCAATAACAGCTTGCTTAGCATTGTAGGCAGTAGTAGAATTATAAAACGCATAATTTAACATCACAACATCTACTAGTAAACAACAAGTGTCATCAAAGCCTGTAATTTGGTAGTCGATCAATAATCTAGACTGTTACTGTTTATTTCCTACCGGTGGCGTGACGAATCGTGGAAGGACGCGTGGTGACCCATATGACCAAATCAAGTAGTGAACGTGGGTGTATTATTAATTGTAGTCAAGGGTCTCTGTTTATGCACTTCCAGACTAAATCGCAACCCTGGAGTTTTAAACTAAAACGGCTTCAGCAGCGTTTTTTTATTTGCTTCGTTTAGGTGTTTAGGTGTAAAATACCGAAGTAGTGTGGACGCCGGTTATGAAATTTGCAAAAGAGAGTTTTTATGCTAGCAATCTGCCACAATCCCAAGCTGCCAAAAAACAGCCATGTCATCGTCGGGAAAAAAAGCAAACATCTAAGCTATAAAATCCATGCTGGTGTTATCAAAGAGAACAAACGTGAACTTTATTTAAATACTTTGTGCCATGTAGATGCCGAGAGAACAGATCCGAGGGAGAAGAAACAGATTCACATATAGTATTTAATAAACAAACCTGCTCTGTGTAACCGAAGCTGAGGGTTGAAAACAGCGTCCAGTAGTTTCCGTTGTCGCTCGTTCTCCTCTTTTGAACGAGAAAGTTCCTCCTCGTACTCTGCTATCGTTCTTTCAAACAGCCTAGATATCTCTTCAGCAGGCGCAGTTAGTCGCTGGTTGACTAAAGATCTCAGTATTTGTAATTCCATCCGTTCAGTTTGTCTTTGATGACGCTGTGTGGACTGAGCTTCCTCTTCATCTACTTCTCTCTTAACAGGAGTGAATGAGAACTTGGTATCAGCCTCCTCCAGTCCTTGAAGCTGTTCTCCCTCCTGACCAGTCAAGAGTTCCTCCTGTTCTTCTTTAATGTGTTGAGGCTCTCGGTCCTCCTGGTCCAGACTGGAGCTCCACTCCCGCTGCTCAGGGGGAACCTCTTCTTTAACCAACAACAGCTGCTGGACGTCTGCATGAAGACAGTCCACACACATTAATAGACACAGAGAGATTATCATCATAAACTATATCCACTTAGCTAGTTCAGTATATATCAAGATGGTGCCTCGGATGGCAGCCTCAGTACTGCGCTCTCTAGTACTTTCTCTGTTTTTGCTTATTTGTCTAGTCTCCCGCTCTCCCTCTCTGATCACATTCAGAAGAGTATATATATATATATAGTATGTATATATACAAATACATACATGAATATACACAGACACACATATACATCTCTATATATATATATACATACATACATACATACATACATATGTATATACATACATATATATATACATACATATATCATATATACATACATAAATCTATATATCTATATATACACACATATATACATATATACATATACACACACATATACACACACATATACATACACATATACATACACATATACATACACATATATACATATACATACATACACACATATATACATACATACACACATATATACATACATACATACACACAAGGCCACCGTATGTGAAGTAAAAACATGAAAGGCTGTCTCTAGAGCCAGTGTTTGGTTTGTCCGTTCTGGGCTTCTGTAGAAACATTGCGTCTCTGCCTCAAACTTCCATTGTAGATATGAAAGACACTAAAAACAGATGATTCTTAGTTTAAGGTGATTATACAGTCATTAAAATCTATTTATGAATCCTACATTATATTGCTGCCAATAAAGCATCCTTAATCCCACCGACTGCTCCTTTAACTCACATTTCAATTCAGGACTTTCACTCATAAACAGTGGTGAAGACGGTTCAGATCTTTGCTGCAGTAAAAGTACTTCTACCAACATAAGAGAAAATACTCCACTCAGACATTACCTGAGTAATCAATCACTTTCTGACCTCGACTCTTTTCCCTGCATGTTAACCTTTATGAGTATTAGAACGTGGTTTGATTTAACAGAATGATGAACCATCAGGAGACAGTGGACCTCACAGTTGACCCATATTGGACTGATGTCAGTGTTTGAACAGTGAGAGAGAACCAACCTGCTTTGTGTAACCGAAGCGGAGGGTTGAAAACAGCGTCCAGGAGTTTCCGTTGTCGCTCGTTCTCCTCTTTAGAACGAGAAAGTTCCTCCTCGTGCTCTGCTATCGTTCTTTCAAACAGCTCAAATATCTCTTCAGCAGCTGCAGTGAGTCTCTGGTTGACTAAAGATCTCAGTATTTGTGCTTTAGACATGTTAACGCTGTGTTGCTAACTTACGTCTCCCTTTGTTTCTAGCTAGCATGCTAAGCTAACATCAATAGCTTTGTAGGCTACCGGGAGATGAGTCAGAGGAAAAACATCCAGAAAAAAAGCTGAACCGCACAAAGTCCATTCAGACATGTTTATCCAGAGATACAGACTCTGATGGATCAGTACTGATGAAGTTAACTGATACTTTCTCAACACAACAGAGAAGCTCTGCTGTTTCTGTCAGGCGCCATTTTGCTAATGGCGGAACATCCGGTTCCGCTGTAATTTGTTGGGGAACCTACAAAATAAAAGCACTTAATTAAAAAAACAAAAGGGAATTGTGTGATATCATAGTTTTTCTTAACTACATTTTTTTTAAATACAGCTTCCACTCAGCTTAAATTGTGCATTAGTCTACAGCTATTCAAATTGACTGGAAGATATCTAACCTAAATTAGAATAAAAACAGGGACACCTGGGGGCAAAGTAAAAAAGAGGCAGTTTAGGGTTCAGTGTATTGCTCAAGGACACTTTAGAAGGCTGACAGATGGAGCAGGGAATCAACCTGTCAACATTCTGGTTTGAAGATGGAGATGTTATCTCATTATTAGAACATCCATGGTAGAAAAGAGGTGACGTGCAGCGATACCGTTTAAAAAAGGTTTATTTAAAAAAAAAAAAACTAAAAAAAAACATTAAATAAAAATCACTTATGGTGTATTGATAAGGCAGACACAGACATAGCGTTTATTCACTTTATTCAGCCCATTCAGCCATAACTCTTATTGCCCATCAATTTGCACTTACAACACCTTGAGCAGGACCATGTCCACTGAGGTTCAAATTCATTAAAACACGTGAGATGATCAATTATGTACCACAAATATCTACATATTAAACACAACATATCAGAAGTCGAATGTATGTAATAAATCAAATAGTTCAACCAACAAATATCATGAAAAAATAGAAAAGAAAAAAATAGAAAAAAGAGCTTTTAGGAATACAGGCAGGTTCACCCTGGCAATTGGCCAGAAACTGTACCAATACTTATTGTATATTTGTATCCCGCTTTTTTATTTTTGCTTTGGTAAGTGACAATAGTATTACACGGATAACGCCCTTCAAGTTCTCCATAATCAGGAGTTAATGGAGTTTGCAGAGACTTCCTGTGGTCCATGAATTGCTAATAATGGACAACTTTTTGGGTATTGTCCCTTACTGAACTGCCTAACTATAACGTATAAAAATATGTATATGTAGAAAGACCAGTTATATATATATATATATATATATATATATATATATATATATATATATATATATATATATATATATATATATACACATATACAAATATATATATATATCCTGTTTTTTATTTTTGCTTTGGCAAGTGACAATAGTATTACAGGGATAATGTCCTAATAAAGGACAACTTTTTGGGTATTGTCCCTTACTGAACTGCCTAACTTTTTTTTTTGTTTTTACTGTTGAGCTGCATGGTTTCCCTCCTGTGTGAATCCTCATGTGCCTCTTCAGACTCCTGCAGGCAAATCTTTTACCAACGTTAGAGCAGCTTAACTATTTTGTTCCCAGTAATAAGATGTACCGGGATTTCCTCATATTCAATAGGGTGGCTGGGCTCAGCCTTGGAGACAGTTTTAGGAGCACGGACATCAGGAAGGAGCTCCGAGTAGAGCCACTGTTGCTACGCATTGAAAGGGGCGAGCTGAGGTGGTTTGGGTGTTTAAACAGAATCCTCATCAAGGCCTCACTTTAGACGGTCATGTCTGACCGGTAAGAGGTCCAAAGTTAACCAAGACCATGCTGGAAGGATTCTATATCTCGTCTGGCATGGGAACGCCAGGGAAGAGCAAGAAAGCGTTGTGTAGCGTTGTTGCTCTTAGCAGGTCTAATAAATAATAAGTAATTCATATCAGGATATGTAACTAGTGTTATTAACAAAAATTAGTATAAAAGAACAATGGTACTTGGACTTACCACCATTAGTTTAACTAATATAGGATTTTGACATAGGACTTAATTTGGACGCAGGAAAACTTCAAAATGTGACATTAATAAATCTCGTTTTAATCTCAGGGTTGCTACGGAGTTCTACTCAAGCTGTACAGTGACCTTTTATTTCATATACACACAAATCAAATGATCAAGCTCTTTATAAATGAAATATGTATTAGAAACTGCATCACTAAACTACTAAACATAAAATAAATGACTAAATGATAAAATAAACAGAATAAAGGGAAAGAATAAAGAATAGGATGAAGAGAACAATGAATAATGAACCACAACTAAATGAAAAGGATCGAATTTGACCAGGTAGAATCAGTGAATCATATCATTGACTGATAAATTTACTTTGTCGATTTATGTTTTACATTAAATTTAGTTCCAATGATTTAGACACCGTTCAACAGCTGAGAGTTCAAGAAGCACCAGGGAATTAGTTTAATTTAAATTGAATTTAGATCTTTTGGTCAAAAAATATTTATATCTAAGATTATTTTATAACGTGACTTCAATTCATTCGGCTTAGACACATCAAACTCGTTTACATCTGGAAATGGTATTGTTTCACCTGACGGCTCTGATGGGCAGATTGGAGGTAAAGCTGCATGGAATGGCGGCTGTTCCTCTGAAGGCCTCTGCATCTGGTTGGATGATTGTAGTTGGTTGAATCACTCTCTTCCATCTCCTGCTCAGCGGTAGTTGATTCAGCTTTTTTCTCATTTCTTCGGAACCTGGTCGTCTTCTTCGTTGAGGTTCGGCTTGAACCGTTCTTCCTCGTCTTCATCTCTCTCGGCACGAGGATGAGACGTATCTTCACCCCCCCTTTGTAGCAGCAGGGGTCATTAGGGCATCTTTGCCAGTTTAAAAGTCGGTTGCTGTCAATAGTGGCTGGAATTAATCTTCAGCACGTTGGTGCATCGCAGGTCGGAGCTGCATGGCACATTAGACGACACAGGAAGGCCGTAGTTAGACCAGGAACGTAATACCAGAGAAGAGGCAGAACGGCAGAGCCAAGAGTGAGAGATCTGGCGTGCAGGATGCAAAGTCAATCATATTTGAAGTATTTCACAAACCAGGTGGAGGAAGGCACTTCTTCAGGTGGTCGCTTCTTAGTCCGGTCACTGGGGCCATCGAGCCTGCAGACAGACAGACCATAAAACATGGAATGACCCCAAGTCTTATCTTAAGTTCAGGCACAGGGTAAGAACAGAGTTCAACCACCAAGTGCCTTTATGGTCGTGAGAGCAGTTCCTGAAAGAAGTGGACAAGTTTAGATTGTCTCATAGACACTTAAGTTTATAATGTCTTGGTGGATATCTAAGGTGGTAAACTGTAGCAACCAGAACCACTAAAGCGGGTTCTCTCCTGTGTGAATCATCATGTGTACCTTCAGATCTGCGTTGAGTTCAGAAATCTTTTTCGCAAACTGAGCAAGTGAAAGGTTTCTCTCCTGTGTGGATTATCATGTGTGTCTGTAAAGTACGGCTCTGTGCAAAAGTTTTCTTACACACTGTGCAGCTGAAAGGTTTCTCTCCTGTGTGAGTTCTCATGTGTCTCTGTAAGCATGTACTACCTTTCATCAGTTTTCCACAAACTGAACACATGAATTTCTTTATTCTTGTATGAGATATCATGTGATTCTTCAGATCTCCACTTTCATTGAAACTTTTCTCACACAACGAGCAGCTGAAATGTCTCTCTTCTTTGTGAGTTAACACGTGTGTCCGTAAACCAATTCTATATGTAAAGGATTTCTTACAAACTGAGCAGCTGTAAGGTTTCTCTCCTGTGTGGATTCTCCTGTGTATCTGTAAAATTCCATTTTGTGAAAAAGATTTATTACAGAATGAGCAGCTGAAAGGTTTCTCTCCTGTGTGAAGTCTCATGTGTTTCTTCAGCTTTCCATTTTCAGTGAAACCTCTACCACAAATTGAACAGCGGAAACGTTTCTCTGTTGAGTGAGTTGTCATGTGTCCCTCAAGCTGTCCACTTTCAGTGAAACCTTTACCACACACTGAGCAGCTGAAAGGTTTCTCTCCTGAGTGAGTTGTCAGGTGTCCCTCTAGCTCTCCATTTTCAGCGAAACCTTTACCACACACTGAGCAGCTGAAAGGTGTCTCTCCTTTATGAGTTCTCATGTGTGACTGTAATCCTTTACCAGACCTAAATGCGTCCATACAAACTGGGCAGCTGAAAGGAGTCTTTACTGTGTGAGTTTTTGTGTGTAATGTCATAGCTCCCTTCTGTGCAAATGATTTACTGCAGACTGAGCAGCTAAAAGGTTTCTCTCCTGTGTGAGTTCTCATGTGTTTCTTCAGATTTCCATTTTCAGGGAAACCTTTACCACACACTGAGCAGCTGAAAGGTTTTTCTCCTGTGTGACATCTCATGTGTTTCTTCAAATTTCCACTATTAGTGAAACATTTAGGACACTCTGAGCAGCTGAAAGATTTCTCTCCTGTGTGACATCTCATGTGTTTCTTCAAATTTCCACTATCAGTGAAACATTTAGGACACTCTGAGCAGCTGAAAGGTTTCTCTCCTGTGTGGCATCTCATGTGTCTACTCATGTTTCCACCTTCAGTAAAACCTTTACCACAAACTGAGCAGCTGAACGGTCTCTCAGCAGTACTACATCTCGAATCACTGACAGGGACTTCATCATTTTTCAAAGACTTTAAACCTGGCTGAGGTTCTCTGGTCTCCTTCCAATCATCACGGTGTTCAGGTTCAGCTTCAGAAGAGTCTCCAGTCTTCTCTTCAGTATCTGGTTCTGGATCTCTATCTGGATCTGGGTTCCTGGTTGGTTCTGGTCCTCCACAGTCCTCTCCCTCAGCTTCTGTTTCCATCTGTTCAGTTTGTCTTTGATGAAGCTGTGAGGACTGAGCTTCCTCTTCATCTTCTTCTTTCTTCAGAGGAGTGAATGAGAACTTGGTATCAGCCTCCTCCATCCCTTGAAGCTGCTCTCCCTCCTGACTGGCCCAGAGTTCCTCCTGTTCATCTTTAATGTGTGGGGGCTCTGGGTCCTCCTGGTCCAGACTGGAGCTCCATTCCTGCTGCTCAGGTAGGATCTCTTCTTTAACCACCAACAGCTGCAGGACTTCTGCAGGAAAAATAACACACACAGAGATGTTACAGAGAAATGTTCTCATGAAGCTAATTAACAAAAATATTCATCATCATCATCATCATCATCTATATCCACTTAGCTAGTTCATACTTTTGTACCTTGATTTGGTTACGTCAAAGATGTTAGAGCATATTTAAGAGTAGGACCCCTTTGCTATGAGTGAAATGAATCACATAATTTGGTTCCGTGCATATCACGGTTTTGAATCATGGTTCCGATCAGCAGAAAAAATAGGAAAGCAAACATAACATCACATGGGGCTCGGCAGGGTACAGCCCATACAAACTTCATGTAGCCGCAGCATTGTTGGCCCACGCTGCAATGTGAGATGGGCGGCAGGCAAGGACTGGATTTAGGCGTGCTAACCCCTGGCCTCACAGACTAGCTCTGGGGATGTGGAATCTCATCTGTCTGGCGGGGAAGGAACTGAACCAATGCTAAGCACTTGTTCTGGAACCAAACTCCTGGAGAGGGGAGGGAGTCTGTCCTTTTCCGGAGTTGCCCAGGATGAGAGGCACCGGGAAAGTGGGGGGAAACTCAAGTGCCCACTCCCCTCCATATTTAAAAGTGTCCTACAATCCTTATATTCATTTACTGCTGTATTCAAGTACTTTTTCCTGATATCCTATATTTGAATTAATTTATGTATATTGGATATTTGAGTGAGACTAGACTTAGATGACTATACGTCAGAGATTTTTAATTAACATTCAGCCAGGTCCATTTAGAGGGGTTTTCATCATGCAAACATCTGGAAAATCAACATAATGTCGAACTGGCGCTACTATTTAGTGCTATATAAATTAGAGTAGCCTTGCAGATGTATGAATCCAACAACTGACTATGAAATCAAATAAAAAAGTTCAGATGAATAATATCTCAACAATATGTATTGTCAGATTTCAAACTTAACTGGATGAATTATTAAAAATACATGCTATAATAATAAATAAATGTTATTTAATGCCCCCTACCTATCGTGGCTAGAGACTCAGACCACTGAGTGAACTGCAGAGGGCAACAAAAAAAAAAACTACCCCAAATATTTAGAGCCCAAATGCATGTGTCGTAGTTCAGTAATGATCTCGGGTCACTTATATGACTGGACCCAAATATTCAACTATTCCATGGGTCACTAATAGGAGGACCACGAACCGGGTCCGGACCAAGACGCCATTGTATCGAACCTTGGACCTATAACTGATAGATAATTGAGAATTCCTCAATTTCTGTACAGAGCACCTTTATTTGAACCAGTGCTGCTTTTCTAGCCTTTAGGGCCCTCAATCAAACCGACCAATAACATGTGTTGCAAATTATGTCATGTGACGGTACTCAGCAAATCAATTATGTGTATTACGATAAGCATCGTGGCTTATATTGTGATAGACACATATGGGAGAGACGGGGTAGAGACAGAATAGTTGGACAAGTATGTGAGTAAGATAAGTTATTTCACATGGCGTTCTCCAAAAAGAGAAATTAGGACAGCGAGACAGATGCCTTTAACCCAGGATGGACTGACTTTAAAAGTTCATTCTTCCCACTGATACTTTTAAACCAGTATGTCTCATCTTTTAGAGACTGTGGCGAATATTAAAATCAGCAAAGTGAAGCGCTATTACGTACTCACGATGAACAAATGTACCCACTCAAATCCGAAATGAAGGCACAGAAAACAAAACGATCTAAAAGCCAAATATGATCAGATTCCTAACACATTCATTCACTGCCCAACAATGATGTTAACAGAGAGGAATAGAGCTGAAATTATTTATTTCAATAACCACAGATAAAGTCCCTGCACACAAATTTATCTTTCAGAAGATTATTATTGGTGGCTTTTTGGGTTGACATCACTTCCCACCTGAATGAGCTTAATATAAAGCTGCAGGGCAAAGACAATTCAGTTAAACACATTTTTCAAAAGCTTTCTGGTATGTAAATTATCTTAAATGCAACCTTTGTTTCACTTGAAATGAGAGAACATTTATGTATTATCAAAGTATGTATTATTAATAATTCCTCCAGTTCAATTTAAAAACTGAAAATACATATTGTTGAAATGTTATTAAACTTAACTTTCTTTATTTGATCTGACATTCAGTTATGACATTCAATCATGACGCCATTTAGACAATATTGTGATCTGCCAGACCTTTGCATATTAAAAATGATCTCTTACTGGATATCAGTGAATTTTAATACAATACCCCTGAACTATTCTATTATTCGTTTGTTGTAAAGATATTGGGTTATCAGTATTTTTATTTTCGTTTATTCGGGGGGATAACAAACATGCATAAAACACCAAACCTAAACTTTGTTAACGTGTTTTCATTTAACAGAATGATGAACCATTCAGGGGGCCATATTGGACTGATGTTAGTGTTTGAACAGTGAGAGAGAACAAACCTGCTCTGTGTAACCGAAGCTGAGGGTTGAAAACAGCGTCCAGGAGTTTCCGTTGTCGCTCGTTCTCGTCTTTTGAACGAGAAAGTTCCTCCTCGTACTCTGCTATCGTTCTTTCAAACAGCCCAAATATCTCTTCAGCAGGCGCAGTTAGTCGCTGGTTGACAAAAGATCTCAGTATTTGTAATTCCATCCGTTCAGTTTGTCTTTGATGACGCTGTAAGGACTGACTTTCCTTTTCATCTTCTTCTCTCTTCACAGGAGTGAATGAGAACTTGGTGATATCAGCCTCCTCCAGCCCTTGAAGCTGCTCTCCCTCCTGACCGGTCAAGAGTTCCTCCTGTTCTTCTTTAATGTGTTGAGGCTCTCGGTCCTCCTGGTCCAGACTGGAGCTCCACTCCTGCTGCTCAGGGGGAACCTCTTCTTTAACCACCAACAGCTGCTGGACGTCTGCATGAAAACAGTCCACACACATTAATAGACAAAGAGAGATTATCATCATAAACTATATCCACTTAGCTAGTTCAGTATATATCAAGATGGCACCGTGGATGGCAGCCCCGGCACTGCGCTCTCTAGTGCTTTCTCTGTTTTTGTTTATTTGTCTAGTCTCCCGCTCTCCCTCTCTGATCACATTCAGCAAAGAGGAACTCTTAAACTTCTGAGATCCACCGGTCAAACTTTCACGCCGTTTTTCATTGAACCGGAAAGTTTTACATATACATATGTATATATACAAATACATACATACATACATACATACATACATACATACATACATACATACATACATATCTATATATACATACATACAGCGGGTAGAATTCCCAGTGAACACGTCACCATTTTTCTCAGTAAATATAGTTCTAAAAAGGTGCTATTGACATGAAATTTTCACCAGATGTCGGTAATTAGAAAGCAATCCTGCCCCTTGTCAGTGCAAATTAATATCAGCTGGTTCAGTCCCAACTGATGGCCTATAAAAAGGTGTCTCATTACCAAGGTGTCACACAAGAAACATCTCATGATGGGTAAAAGCAAAGAGCTCTCTCAAGACCTTCGCAACCTTATTGTTGCAAAACATACTGATGGCATTAGTTACAGAAGGATTTCTAAACTTCTGAATGTTCCGGTGAGCACTGTTGGGGCTATAATCCGGAAATGGTAAGAACATCATTCACCATAAACCGGCCACGACCAGGTGCTCCTCGCAAGATTTCTGACAGATGAATGAAAAGAATTATCAGAAGAGCGAAGGATCACTTGTGGAGAGCTTCAGAAAGACCTCGAATTAGCAGGTAAAATTGTTTCAAAGAAAACAATAAGTAATGCACTCAACCGCCGTGGCCTGTATGCACGCTCACCACACAAGACTCCATTGCTGAAGAAAAAGCATGTTGAAGCTCGTTTAAAGTTTGCTGCACAACATTTAGACAAGCCTGTGAAATACTGGGAGAATACAGTCTGGTCAGATGAGACCAAAATTGAACTCTTTGGATGCCATAATACACACCATGTTTGGAGGTCAAATGGCACTGCACATCACCCAAAAACACCAGACCAACAGTGAAGTTTGGAGGTGGGAACATCATGGTGTGGGGCTGTTTTTCAGAATACGGCACTGGCAACTTCATATAATTGAAGGAAGGATAAAAATCTGCTGCCATCTACCAGGATGATGAAGATGAAACGAGGGTGGACATTTCAGCAAGACAATGATCCCAAACACACAGCCAAGGAAACTCTCAATTGGTTTCAGAGAAAGAAAATAAAGCTGCTAGAATGGCCCAGCCAATCACCTGACTTGAATCCAATAGAAAATCTATGGAAAGAACTAAAGATCAGAGTTCATAGAAGAGGCCCACAGAGCCTTCAAGATTTGAAGACTGTGTGGAAGAATGGGCCAAAATCACACCTGAGCAATGCAACTATTTTCTCCATACAAGAGGCGTCTTGAAGCTGCCATTACCAACAAGTATTAAATACATTTCAGTAAGCGTGTTCAATACTTCTTCCCTGTGTCATTCCATTTTATAACACATAACATTATTTCTGAACTTATTTGTTTTGTTTTCTTTGTATGTATGGATTACTTGAGTTGTTACCAACATCTGTTGAAAATGTCATGTCAATAGCACCTTTAGAAATATATTTACTGAGAAAAAAGGTGATGTGTTCAATACTTATTTTACCGGCTGTATATACATACACACATTTATATACACAAATATATATACACATACATATATACACAAATATATATATATATATATATATATATATATATATATATATATATATATACATATACATACATATACATATACATACATACAAAAACATATGCATACATACATGGCCACTAGTATTAGAACGTGGTTTGATTTAACAGAATGATGAACCATCAGGAGACAGTGGACCTCACAGTTGACCCATATTGGACTGATGTCAGTGTTTGAACAGTGAGAGAGAACCAACCTGCTCTGTGTAACCGAAGCTGAGGGTTGAAAACAGCGTCCAGGAGTTTCCGTTGTCGCTCGTTCTCCTCTTTAGAACGAGAAAGTTCCTCCTCGTGCTCTGCTATCGTTCTTTCAAACAGCTCAAATATCTCTTCAGCAGCTGCAGTGAGTCTCTGGTTGACTAAAGATCTCAGTATTTGTGCTTTAGACATGTTAACGCTGTGTTGCTAACTTACGTCTCCCTTTGTTTCTAGCTAGCATGCTAAGCTAACATCAATAGCTTTGTAGGCTACCGGGAGATGAGTCAGAGGAAAAACATCCAGAAAAAAAGCTGAACCGCACAAAGTCCATTCAGACATGTTTATCCAGAGATACAGACTCTGATGGATCAGTACTGATGAAGTTAACTGATACTTTCTCAACACAACTGAGAAGCTCTGCTGTTTCCGTCAGGCGCCATTTTGCTAATGGCGGAACATCCGGTTCCGCTGTAATTTGTTGGGGAACCTACAAAATAAAAGCACTTAATTAAAAAAACAAAAGGGAATTGTGTGATATCATAGTTTTTCTTAACTACATTTTTTTTAAATACAGCTTCCACTCAGCTTAAATTGTGCATTAGTCTACAGCTATTCAAATTGACTGGAAGATATCTAACCTAAATTAGAATAAAAACAGGGACACCTGGGGGGCAAAGTAAAAAAGAGGCAGTTTAGGGTTCAGTGTATTGCTCAAGGACACTTTAGAAGGCTGACAGATGGAGACGGGAATCAACCTGTCAACATTCTGGTTTGAAGATGGAGATGTTATCTCATTATTAGAACATCCATGGTAGAAAAGAGGTGACGTGCAGCGATACCGTTTAAAAAAGGTTTATTTAAAAAAAGAAAAAAAAGAAAACATTAAATAAAAATCACTTATGGTGTATTGATAAGACAGACACAGACATAGCGTTTATTCACTTTATTCAGCCATAACTCTTATTGCCCATCAATTTGCACTTACAACACCTTGAGCAGGACCATGTCCACTGAGGTTCAAATTCATTAAAACACATGAGATGATCAATTATGTACCACAAATATCTACATATTAAACACAACATATCAGAAGTCGAATGTATGTAATAAATCAAATAGTTCAACCAACAAATATCATGAAAAAATAGAAAAGAAAAAAATAGAAAAAAGAGCTTTTAGGAATACAGGCAGGTTCACCCTGGCAATTGGCCAGAAACTGTACCAATACTTATTGTATATTTGTATCCCGCTTTTTTATTTTTGCTTTGGTAAGTGACAATAGTATTACACGGATAACGCCCTTCAAGTTCTCCATAATCAGGAGTTAATGGAGTTTGCAGAGACTTCCTGTGGTCCATGAATTGCTAATAATGGACAACTTTTTGGCTATTGTCCCTTACTGAACTGCCTAACTATAACATATAAAAATATGTATATGTAGAAAGACCAGTTATATATATATATATATATATATATATATATATATAAATATATATCCTGTTTTTTATTTTTGCTTTGGCAAGTGACAATAGTATTTTTCAAGTTCTCCATAATCAGGAGTTTGGCAAGTGACAATAGTATTACAGGGATAATGTCCTAATAAAGGACAACTTTTTGGGTATTGTCCCTTACTGAACTGCCTAACTTTTTTTTTTTTGTTTTTACTGTTGAGCTGCATGGTTTCCCTCCTGTGTGAATCCTCATGTGCCTCTTCAGACTCCTGCAGGCAAATCTTTTACCAACGTTAGAGCAGCTTAACTATTTTGTTCCCAGTAATAAGATGTACCGGGATTTCCTCATATTCAATAGCGTGGCTGGGCTCAGCCTTGGAGACAGTTTTAGGAGCACGGACATCAGGAAGGAGCTCCGAGTAGAGCCACTGTTGCTACGCATTGAAAGGGGCGAGCTGAGGTGGTTTGGGTGTTTAAACAGAATCCTCATCAAGGCCTCACTTTAGACGGTCATGTCTGACCGGTAAGAGGTCCAAAGTTAACCAAGACCATGCTGGAAGGATTCTATATCTCGTCTGGCATGGGAACGCCAGGGAAGAGCAAGAAAGCGTTGTGTAGCGTTGTTGCTCTTAGCAGGTCTAATAAATAATAAGTAATTCATATCAGGATATGTAACTAGTGTTATTAACAACATTTTGATTTAGAAACCCTTAAATTAGTATAAAAGAACAATGGTACTTGGACTTACCACCATTAGTTTAACTAACATAGGATTTTGACATAGGACTTAATTTGGACGCAGGAAAACTTCAAAATGTGACATTAATAAATCTCGTTTTAATCTCAGGGTTGCTACGGAGTTCTACTCAAGCTGTACAGTGACCTTTTATTTCATATACACACAAATCAAATGATCAAGCTCTTTATAAATGAAATATGTATTAGAAACTGCATCACTAAACTACTAAACATAAAATAAATGACTAAATGATAATAAAAAAACAGAATTAAGGGAAAGAATAAAGAATAGGATGAAGAGAACAATGAATAATGAACCACAACTAAATGAAAAGGATCGAATTTGACCAGGTAGAATCAGTGAATCATATCATTGACTGATAAATTTACTTTGTCGATTTTTGTTTTACATTAAATTTAGTTCCAATGATTTAGACACCGTTCAACAGCTGAGAGTTCAAGAAGCACCAGGGAATTAGTTTAATTTAAATTGAATTTAGATCTTTTGGTCAAAAAATATTTATATCTAAGATTATTTTATAACGTGACTTCAATTCATTCGGCTTAGACACATCAAACTCGTTTACATCTGGAAATGGTATTGTTTCACCTGACGGCTCTGATGGGCAGATTGGAGGTAAAGCTGCATGGAATGGCGGCTGTTCCTCTGAAGGCCTCTGCATCTGGTTGGATGATTGTAGTTGGTTGAATCACTCTCTTCCATCTCCTGCTCAGCAGTAGTTGATTCAGCTTTTTTCTCATTTCTTCGGAACCTGGTCGTCTTCTTCGTTGAGGTTCGGCTTGAACCGTTCTTCCTCGTCTTCATCTCTCTCGGCACGAGGATGAGACGTATCTTCACCCCCCTTTGTAGCAGCAGGGGTCATTAGGGCATCTTTGCCAGTTTAAAAGTCGGTTGCTGTCAATAGTGGCTGGAATTAATCTTCAGCACGTTGGTGCATCGCAGGTCGGAGCTGCATGGCACATTAGACGACACAGGAAGGCCGTAGTTAGACCAGGAACGTAATACCAGAGAAGAGGCAGAACGGCAGAGCCAAGAGTGAGAGATCTGGCGTGCAGAATTCAAAGTCAATCATATTTGAAGTATTTCACAAACCAGGTGGAGGAAGGCACTTCTTCAGGTGGTCGCTTCTTAGTCCGGTCACTGGGGCCATCGAGCCTGCAGACAGACAGACCATAAAACATGGAATGACCCCAAGTCTTATCTTAAGTTCAGGCACAGGGTAAGAACAGAGTTCAACCACCAAGTGCCTTTATGGTCGTGAGAGCAGTTCCTGAAAGAAGTGGACAAGTTTAGATTGTCTCATAGACACTTAAGTTTATAATGTCTTGGTGGATATCCGCTACAGTTGCGTAAACTGTAGCAACCAGAACCACTAAAGCGGGTTCTCTCCTGTGTGAATCATCATGTGTACCTTCAGATCTGCGTGCGCAGAAATCTTTTTTCGCAAACTGAGCAAGTGAAAGGTTTCTCTCCTGTGTGGATTATCATGTGTGTCTGTAAAGTACGGCTCTGTGCAAAAGTTTTCTTACACACTGTGCAGCTGAAAGGTTTCTCTCCTGTGTGAGTTCTCATGTGTCTCTGTAAGCATGTACTACCTTTCATCAGTTTTCCACAAACTGAACACATGAATTTCTTTATTCTTGTATGAGATATCATGTGATTCTTCAGATCTCCACTTTCATTGAAACTTTTCTCACACAACGAGCAGCTGAAATGTCTCTCTTCTTTGTGAGTTATCACATGTGTCCGTAAACCAATTCTATATGTAAAGGATTTCTTACAAACTGAGCAGCTGTAAGGTTTCTCTCCTGTGTGGATTCTCCTGTGTATCTGTAAAATTCCATTTTGTGAAAAAGATTTATTACAGAATGAGCAGCTGAAAGGTTTCTCTCCTGTGTGAAGTCTCATGTGTTTCTTCAGATTTCCATTTTCAGTGAAACCTCTACCACAAATTGAACAGCGGAAACGTTTCTCTGTTGAGTGAGTTGTCATGTGTCCCTCAAGCTGTCCACTTTCAGTGAAACCTTTACCACACACTGAGCAGCTGAAAGGTTTCTCTCCTGAGTGAGTTGTCAGGTGTCCCTCTAGCTCTCCATTTTCAGCGAAACCTTTACCACACACTGAGCAAATGAAAGGTTTCTCTCCTGTGTGACGTTTCATGTGTTTCTTCAGATTTCCATTTTCAGCGAAACCTTTACCACACACTGAGCAGCTGAAAGGTGTCTCTCCTTTATGAATTCTCATGTGTGACTGTAAACCTTTACTAGACCTAAACGCGTCCATACAAACTGGGCAGCTGAAAGGAGTCTTTACTGTATGAGTTTTTGTGTGTAATTTCATAGCTCCCTTCTGTGCAAATGATTTACTGCAGACTGAGCAGCTAAAAGGTTTCTCTCCTGTGTGAGTTCTCATGTGTTTCTTCAGATTTCCATTTTCAGGGAAACCTTTACCACACACTGAGCAGCTGAAAGGTTTCTCCCCTGTGTGACATCTCATGTGTCTATTCAGTTTTCCACCATCAGTGAAACATTTACCACACTCTGAGCAGCTGAAACGTTTCTCTCCTCTGTGAGTTCTCATGTGTTTCTTCAGCTGTCCACTTTCAGTAAAACCTTTACCACACACTGAGCAACTTACAGGTGTCTCTCCTTTGTGAGTTATCATGTGTCTCTGTAAACCATTACTAGATTTATACGAGGCCATACAAACTGGGCAGCTGAAAGGTTTCTCTACTGTGTGAGTTCTCATGTGTGACTGTAAACCATCACTAAATTTAAACGAGTCCAAACAAACTGGGCAGATGAAAGGTGTCTCTCCTATGTGAGTTCTCATGTGTGTTTTCAAAGATCCCTTCTGTGCAAATGATTTACTGCAGACTGAGCAGTTGAAAGGTTTTTCTCCTGTATGAATTCTCATGTGTTTCTTCAAATTTCCACTATCAGTGAAACATTTAGCACACTCTGAGCAGCTGAAAGGTTTCTCTCCTGTGTGGCATCTCATGTGTCTACTCAGGTTTCCACCTTCAGTAAAACCTTTACCACAAACTGAGCAGCTGAAAGGTTTCTCAGCAGTACTACATCTCGAATCACTGAGAGAAACGTCATCATTTTTACAAGACTTTAAACCTGACTGAGGTTCTCTGGTCTCCTTCCAATCATCACTGTGTTCAGTTTCAGCTTCAGAAGAGTCTCCAGTCTTCTCTTCAGTATCTGGTTCTGGACGTCTATCTGGATCTGGGTTCCTGGTTGGTTCTGGTCCTCCACAGTCCTCTCCCTCAGCTTCTGTTTCTATCTGTTCAGTTTGTCTTTGATGAAGCTGTGAGGATTGAGCTTCCTCTTCATCAGCATCTTCACTATTCACAGGGACAGGAGTGAATGAAAACTTGGCAGGTTTTTCTCCTGTGTGAGTTCTGTTGTGTTCCTTTAGGGTTCCTTTATCAATGAAACCTTTGCCACACTCTGAGCAGATGAAAGGTTTCTCTCCTGTGTGGATTATCATGTGTTTCTTCAGAGCTCCACGGGTGCCAAATGTTTTCTCACACTCAGAGCATCTAAACTCTTTCCCACCAGTCCCACATCTTGAATCACTGACAGGGACTTCATCATTTTTCAAAGAATTTAAACCTGGCTGAGGTTCTCTGGTCTCCTTCCAATCCTCACTGTCATGAGTCTCAGGTTCAGAAGAGTCTCCAGTCTTCTCATCAGTATCTGGTTCTGGATGTCTATCTGGATCTGAGTTCCTGTCTGGTTCTGGTCCTCCACAGTCCTCTTCATCAGTTTCTGTTTCCATCTGTTCAGTTTGTCTTTGATGAAGCTGTGAGGACTGAGCTTCCTCTTCATCTTCTTCTCTCTTCAGAGGAGTGAATGAGAACTTGGTATCAGACTCCTCCAGTCCTTGAAGCTGCTCTCCCTCCTGACTGGTCCAGAGTTCCTCCTGTTCCTCTTTAATGTGTGGGGGCTCTGGGTCCTCCTGGTCCAGACTGGAGCTCCATTCCTGCTGCTCAGGTAGGATCTCTTCTTTAACCACCAACAGCTGCAGGACTTCTGCAGGAAAAATAACACACACAGAGATGTTACAGAGAAATGTTCTCATGAAGCTAATTAACTAAAATATTCATTATCATCATCTATATCCACTTAGCTAGTTCGTACTTTTGTACCTTGACTTGGGCATTTAGGTATGGATGGTTACGTCAAAGATGTTAGTGCATATTTAAGAGTAGGACCCCTTTGCTATGAGTGAAATTAATCACATAATTTGGTTCCATTTGTATCACGGTTTTGAATCATGGTTCCGATCAGCAGAAAAAATAGGAAAGCAAACATAACATCACATGGGGCTCGGCAGGGTACAGCCCATACAAACTTCATGTAGCGGCAGCATTGTTGGCCCACGCTGCAATGTGAGATGGGCGGTAGGCAAGGACTGGATTTAGGTGTGCTAACCCCTGGCCTCACAGACTAGCTCTGGGGATGTGGAATCTCATCTGTCTGGCGGGGAAGGAACTGAACCAATGAAAAGCCCTTGTTCTGGAACCAAACTCCTGGAGAGGGGAGGGAGTCTGTCCTTTTCCGGAGTTGCCCAGGATGAGAGGCACCGGGAAAGTGGGGGGAAACTCAAGTGCCCACTCCCCTGCTTCCCTGGAGTTTTCCCCAGAGAACGAGAGGCTCGCATCCGTGTAAATGCAAGTCGCTGAGGGGAAGTCTCTGACTGTTGTTTGTGCCTATGCACGGAACAGCAGCTCAGAGTACCCGGCTTTCTAGGAGTCTCTGGATGGCGTTCTGGAAAGGGCGGCAACTGGGGACTCTATAGTTCTGCCAGGGGATTTCAACACTCATGTGGTTAAAAAGGAGAAACCTGGAGGGGGTTGATTGGGAGGAACGGCCTGCCTGATCTAAACCAAAGTGATGCTTTGATGTTGGACTTCTATGCTGTTCATGGATTGACCATAACAAACACCATGTTCTAGCACAGGGTGGTTCATTATTTTCCTTGGTACCAGAATACCCTAGGCCAAAGTTCTATGATCGACTTTTTGGTCATATCATCAGATATGCGGCCGTATGTATTGGACACTCGGATGAAGAGAGAAGGAGTCCGTCAAGCTGAAGAAGGAGGCCTTCCGGGCTTTAATGGCCTAGGGGTTTCTGGAAACAGTGGATGGTTACTGGTTGGCTAGAAGAGCTGCAGCTGAGGTGGTTGCAGAGGCAAAAACCCGGGTGTGAGTGGTGTATAGGGGTACCTCGTACAATGACTTTCCATTCGCCTTAAGGAAGTTCTGGCAAATCATGAGACGACCAAGAAAGGGAAAGCAGGGCTTTGGAACTGCAGACCTGGACTGGGGAAATTGTTGAGTGGTGGAAAGAACACTTTAAGGAACCAACACATCCTCCTTGGACTACTCAAACTACCTAAGCCTGCTGCACCTACGACACCTGCCCCAGATAAGTCGAAGCTAATGGATGTATGGATGAAATATAACTTTTAGAGATGCCCCGACCACATTTTAATGCAATGGAAACCGATTGCAGATTAACCATATCGGTCAAAGCAGATTGTTTTTGTTGTTGTTTTGTTATACAAGGATACAAGTAATAAGGAATGTACAACAAAATGCAGATGTAGTCCCGTTTTGCTACAAAACAGAAAAACATTTAAATGTGGAAGGTGGAGGATGATTTTAGGAGTCAGAGGAAAAAGGTTGCATATTTTACTGAATATTGTCAGACAGCGATTGTCAGTGAAACGTTTTTTTCCACACTGTGGTGGTTGAGGTTAAACTTTAAATTAATGTAAGGCTGTTTGTGATGCCATTTCCCAGAATCTTAAAACTGCTCTCTTGTTCCACCTCAGCTCCGTTGATGTAGACAGGGTTGTGTGTCTTCACCTAATTTTTTATTAAATCAACAATCAGCTGGGTTCCGTTGACATCATTGCCATGAATGCCAGCCTAAAGCAATTGGACGACACAGAAAGTTTAACGAACGCTTTGGAAGTGATACAGGACACTCCCTACGACAAAAAACATCAGCTAAATCAGGGGTTTTCAATGTTTTTCAAGCCAAAGACCCCCAAACTGATAGAGAGATGGAGCAGGGACCCCTTACTATATATATTGTATAAAATTGTGTTTTATATTGAACTGGGCCTAGTGCCATGTATAAACATACCTTGTTATTGTGCATTCAATACTAAGCTATTTAAATAATACACAGGTTCATATATTCATGTTTTTATTTTAAACATGTGCAAGGTACAATGAGTAGGGTGGCTGTGCTACTGCCATTTATAAACATACCTTGTCAACTGATACCAATGACAATATCAACATTGTCTGTCAATTGCATGATAATCATGCATACAAGCTATTCAAATTTACGTTTTTATTTTAAACATAAATGTGGAAACGAAAATGAGGTCTATTTAGTGCCACTGCCATGCATAAACATACCTGTTATCTTGCATACAATACTGAACCATTAAAACAATGGACAGATTCATGTTTTGTTTTTTAAACACACATGTAGGGGGACAGTTTTTTTAGCCAGGAATATCTTGCAAAAATGATTGCACAAGGATTCGTGGGTGAAGTAAATGTCGTTGTTTTTTAATCTTTTTTTTTTTTTTAATCTTCTTTTCAAATAATATTGCAGCGTGCGTCCTTGTGTCTGGGATCTTAGTCAGCTGGGGACTGAATAGGCTCTTGGTCAATCACGGGGAACCTGACAGAGCCAGCAAGTAACATGCTGCCTCGTGATTGGCACAACAGCAATAGGGGCGGGGCCTCCTCTTTGTGTGCAGGAGGCTTGGAGGGACAGGTCCAGGCTAGTCTCACGCTGTGAGTGAACCGGTGCCCAGCTTGAGAGAGCTCCTGTGTGTCGCTGAATGTGTGCATTTCTGACTGAAAGATAACATCTTCTGCCTCCATTTATCCATTCGCTACCATATGTTGGATTCATGTTAATGTGTATTTAAAGACATTTAAATTTGTGGGAAAAAATGGGGCGAAAAAAATATTTTAAAAATATGAAGAATTGTCTAATCAACCAAAAATGTCACAACCCCTCTGCAGTAGAGTGTTAAAGCAGATACAGATCTGATTCCAGACTCAGTAGCCTGCTAAACTGAGAGTGTTTAATTAGGATGGGGTGAGGCTGTATCATTTGGTGGAAGAGGCGACTGCAGATATGAAAGACAGAGGATTGCTTTCAGAAGAAAGCTCTCCCTTCCTCCAGAAGAGCAATAAGTTCTGACTAACCTCGAAAATGTTGGTAAACTGAACAGAATCCAAAATGGATGGTGCAACTCAATCTGAGGGATGCATATTGAAGATGTTCTATTATTTTAGTTTATCTCTATCAACATACACTCCATTTTCCTATTTGAATGTGAATATATACAAGGGCGGAACACAAATGGATACTGAGCATTAAAAACTAAAGAGAATGGGCTTCACTAATGTGTGGGGGGACTTAAACATATCTACAGCCAAAGTTAGTCCCTACATAAGAAAGTCAACACACGTTTTGAGGAAGTTTGTTTAGTTGTCATATGGAGAGACCTTTTCCCTAACAGATGGGATCATAATTATTATTCTGCCCCCCATTCTTTATATACAAGAATAGACTATTTCATAACATTTTGAAAAGATAAGGATAAAATAAAACATCTGTGGGATTGGGACAATAGTGACCGTGTGCCTATATATCTATCTGTTGATTTTAACTTGAGAACAAAGAATACTACATGGAAACTAAATTCAAGCTTACTCGATCTGGATTTAATGAAACAAATTTAAAAAGAAGTTGGTCTTTACCCAGAATTAAATGACAACAATGAAGTTTCACCTCCCATTTAATGGGATACCTTGAAGGCTGCCCTAAAAGGGAAAATTATAGCTATATCCTCTTATAAAAAGAAAATATGGAATACAATACTAGAGGAATTTAAACAGAGACATTATGAAATGGATATAAATAAATGAAAATACCAGCATGGAAGATTGCAGAAAATACAAATCATAGACTTATTGATCCAAGAACAAAAGTGATAAAAAAATTAAAACTTTTGAAGTGCTTTAAAAAAATCTAAAGTTCCAGGGGGACATGTAACCCAAATTATTGGGTACCTAAATTCTCTAAAGTTGCCCACAATAAATGAAGACCAAATTCAAAGGATGACGGTGGATATAACAGAAGATGAAATAAAAACTGCAATTAGTAGGCTAAAATTAAGAAAGTCTCCAGGATCAGATGGTTATACCCTCGACGACCAACTGTCGTTCTCAGCAAACATTGCATCGGTCACACGCTCCTGCAGATTCCTCCTCTACAACATCAGGAGGATTCGCCCCTTCCTCACTGAGGAGACGGCGCAGGTGCTCATCCAGGCTCTGGTCATCTCCCGCCTGGACTACTGCAACTCACTACTTGCTGGAGCCCCGGCGTCGGCCATCAGACCTCTGGAGCTTGTCCAGAAAGCTGCAGCACGTCTGGTGTTCAATCGCCCCAAGTTCTCTCACACAACTTCCCTTCTCCGTTCCCTACACTGGCTCCCTGTAAGAGCTCGCATCCAGTTTAAGACTCTGGTGCTAGCCTACAGGGCAGTGAAAGGAACAGCTCCTTCCTATCTCCAGGCCTTGGTCAAGCCCTACACCCCTGCCCGACCACTTCGCTCTGCTGCCTCGGGCGACTGGTTGCCCCGTCGCTCAGAGGTCCCTGCGGCCGATCCACCCGTTCACAGCTTTTTTCTGTCCTGGCCCCTCAGTGGTGGAATGAACTCCCCACTGACGTCAGGACAGCAGAGTCGCTGCCCATCCTCAGGCGCAGGCTGAAAACTCACCTCTTCAGGAAGTACTACCCGGAGCCTTCCTCGTAGCACTTATGGCACTCGTATTAGTTGCTGCACTTACTGTATTCGTATCAGTTCGCTGCACTTATTGAATTTGTATTTGTTTACTGCACTTATCCTATTCGTAGTAGTTTGTAGCACTTACTATATTCGGATTAGTCTGTTGCAATTATTGTTTTCGTAGTAATCTGCCTCTGCACTATACTTTTGCTCTGGCTTATACTTTGAGATGCTTGTTTAAGAAAGGAGATGCACTTATGACTTCTGGTGACTAGTAGTTCTCTTGAATACCTATGTTGAATACACTTCCTGTAAGTCGCTTTGGATAAAAGCGTCTGCTAAATGACTGTAATGTAATGTAATGTAATGTTATACGGCAGAATGGTGTAAGGAATTAAAAAAAATTGTCGATTCCTTTTATACTCCCCACATCATTGGTACCCATCTACTGAGCATCAGTGATATCGGTGAGAAGAGGTGCCTGCATAGAGCTCAAAGGATATCAGTGAACAAAACCCACCCAGACACAACCTTATGTATCAGCCGCAAAAACCACCAGCCTTCAAAACAGCTTCTCTACTCTGGCTGTGAGACTTCTTAATTTATCTTCCAATCTCCATAATAGTTATTTGTTGTTGTTCTTGTTTTCTGTCCTATTTAGCAAATTGGGACTACATTCTAAACTTCGGTTTGCAACACTGTCGTACAATGATTAATATAAAACTTTGTAACTTGTATGAATGACTGTGGCCCTGTGGCATATTTAAAATTGTCCTACAATCCTTATATTCATTTACTGGTGTATGCAAGTACTTTGTCCTGATATCCTATATTTGAATTAATTTATGTATATTGGATATTTGAGTGAGACTAGACTTAGATGACTATACGTCAGAGATTTTTAATTAACATTCAGCCAGGTCCATTTAGAGGGGTTTTCATCATGCAAACATCTGGAAAATCACAATAATGTCTAACTGGCGCTACTATTTAGTGCTATATAAATTAGAGTAGCCTTGCAGATGTATGAATCCAACAACTGACTATGAAATCAAATAAAAAAGTTCAGATGAATAATATCTCAACAATATGTATTGTCAGATTTCAAACTTAACTGGATGAATTATTAAAAATACATGCTATAATAATAAATAAATGTTATTTAATGCCCCCTACCTATCGTGGCTAGAGACTCAGACCACTGAGTGAACTGCAGAGGGTAACAAAAAAAAAACTACCCCAAATATTTAGAGCCCAAATGCATGTGTTGTTGTAGTTCAGTAATGATCTCGGGTCACTTATATGACTGGACCCAAATATTCAACTATTCCATGGGTTACTAATAGGAGGACCACGAACCGGGTCCGGACCAAGAGGCCATTGTATCGAACCTTGGACCTATAACTGATAGATAATTGAGAATTCCTCAATTTCTGTACAGAGCACCTTTATTTGAACCAGTGCTGCTTTTCTAGCCTTTAGGGCCCTCAATCAAACCGACCAATAACATGTGTTGCAAATTATGTCATGCGACAGTACTCAGCAAATCAATTGTGTGTATTACGATAAGCATCGTGGCTTATATTGTGATAGACACACATGGGAGAGACGGGGTAGAGACAGAATAGTTGGACAAGTATGTGAGTAAGATAAGTTATTTCACATGGCGTTCTCCAAAAAGAGAAATTAGGACAGCGAGACAGATGCCTTTAACCCAGGATGGACTGACTTTAAAAGTTCATTCTTCCCACTGATACTTTTAAACCAGTATGTCTCATCTTTTAGAGACTGTGGCGAATATTAAAATCAGCAAAGTGAAGCGCTATTACGTACTCACGATGAACAAATGTACCCACTCAAATCCGAAATTAAGGCACAGAAAACAAAACGATCTAAAAGCCAAATATGATCAGATTCCTAACACATTCATTCACTGCCCAACAATGATGTTAACAGAGAGGAATAGAGCTGAAATTATTTATTTCAATAACCACAGATAAAGTCCCTGCACACAAATTTATCTTTCAGAAAATGATTATTGGTGGCTTTTTGGGTTGACATCACTTCCCACCTGAATGAGCTTAATATAAAGCTGCAGGGCAAAGACAATTCAGTTAAACACATTTTTCAAAAGCTTTCTGGTATGTAAATTATCTTAAATGCAACCTTTGTTTCACTTGAAATGAGAGAACATTTATGTATTATTAATAATTCATCCAGTTCAATTTGAAAACTGAAAATACATATTGTTGAAATGTTATTAAACTTAACTTTCTTTACTTTATCTGACATTCAGTTATGACATTCAATCATAACGCCATAACACAATATTGTGATGTGCCAGACCTTTGCATATTAAATATGATCTCTAACTGGATATCGTTGAATTTTAATACAATACCCCTGAACTATTCTATTATGCGTTTGTTGTAAAGATATTGGGTTATCAGTATTTGATATTTTCGTTTATTCGGGGGGATAACAAACATGCATAAAACACCAAACCTAAACTTTGTTAACGTGTTTTCATTTACCAGAATGATGAACCATTCAGGGGCCCATATTGGACTGATGTCAGTGTTTGAACAGTGAGAGAGAACCAACCTGCTCTGTGTAACCGAAGCTGAGGGTTGAAAACAGCGTCCAGGAGTTTCCGTTGTCGCTCGTTCTCCTCTTTAGAACGAGAAAGTTCCTCCTCGTGCTCTGCTATCGTTCTTTCAAACAGCTCAAATATCTCTTCAGCAGCTGCAGTGAGTCGCTGGTTGACTAAAGATCTCAGTATTTGTGATTTAGACATGTTAACGCTGTGTTGCTAACTCTCCCTTTGTTTCTAGCTAGCATGCTAAGCTAACATCAATAGCTTTGTAGGCTACCGGGAGATGAGTCAGAGGAAAAACATCCAGAAAAAAAAAGCTGAACAGCACAAAGTCCATTCAGACATGTTTATCCAGAGATACAGACTCTGATGGATCAGTACTGATGAAGTTAACTGATACTTTCTCAACACAACAGAGAAGCTCTGCTGTTTCTAAAACTAGGCGCCATTTTGCTAATGGCGGAACATCCGGTTCCGCTGCAACTTGGTTGGTAACCTACAAAATAAGAGCCATCAAGTTTGTAAAAATAATGTAATAATTTCTACAGTGTGGACATTATTCCAATCAAAAATGACCTTCCTCCTTTTCCATATGTTATAGGTGTGGGTTGGGCTTGGAAAAAGACAAACCCAGTTGATTGTTTTCTTACATTTATTTATTTTTTTAAAAGCATGCAAGAGGAAAAACAGAGACACCTGGTGGGCAAAGTAAAAAGGTGCATGGGACTGGGTGACTAAACAGAGACACAGAAATCACAACTTTACACAAAGGAAAACATATACTTAATTGACTTCTGGTATTTTTCTGCATTTCTGCTCTTAAACATGCAAATAAACAGATTTTACACAAAGTATACCAAAATCTATGCAGTACTACGTTGGTTATATGACACAGGACAGTGTGCAGTAATTCACATTGGACAAAAATAAATCATAAAAAAAGGCAATACTTTTATTTTAAAAGGAAAAACAACACTGCAAAGCTGGGAAATGTGATTATATTAACATTAAGCAACGTCCTTGGACTGTTACACCCCTCCAATGAATCGCCACCTGAAAGTACTGGAGGGCCGTGAGTGACCCAATGACCAGGGGAGCTATGTTGTCAAGGTCCGTAGCTCCTGGTAGGCTTTCCCAAGGCAAAGAGGTCCCAGAGGAGGGGACAGATCAAGAATTCACTGACTATATATATAAATCAAACAGAATAGAGCTGTGGCACCTTGCCCAGATAAGGGAATCCAAGGACCCTTCCTAGACCCAACATGGACGGGGGGCTTGCTGGTGAGGGTCTTGTGCCGGGACATGAGACCAGAGGTTGGACCAGGATCAGCCCAAAAAATGTACATTGATCTGCTGCGTTTTGGGCCAACCACGCAATGATAGGAATCGATGTTGGGTGCATTTTCAGCTGGGCGGCAGGCAAAGACAGGGACCCGGGTGTGCCGTCTCCTGGCTTCACAGACGGACTCTAGTCTCTGACTGTTGTTTGTGCTGAAGCACATAAACAGCAGCTATGAGTACCCGGCCGGCTTTATAGTTCTGCTGGGGGATTTCAAAACTAACGTGTGCAATGGTGATGAAACCTGGAGGGGGGGATTGGGTTAAAGGGCTAAAGGTGATTCTTTCCTGTGTGAGTTATCATGTGTACCTTAAGATCTGCTTTGTGACAAACCATAAATCCCAGACTAACTGGAAAATAGAAACTTGATTAATCTACCTTATAAAACTAAAGACAATACTAAGCTAGGTGACTAGGCATCACCTTAATCAAAGCATGAATTTCACAGAGAAATCAAGGGTTTACTATATCACTAATCGCAAGGAATCAATATGCGATGCTCTCAAATTTAAAGAACTATCTTGAATAAAGAAAGAGTAAAAAGCACCATAGTTGCTCCCCTGTGTGATTCGCCATGTGGTTTGTCAGATTTTGCTTTTATGTAACACCTTTATCACAAACTGAACCACTAAAGCCACTTGTGTCTTGTATTAGTTAATATGTGAAACTTCGGAGCTGACATGGCTTTAAACTTTCATCACACTCAGAGCAGCTGAAAGGTTTTTCTCTTGTATGAGTTTTCATGTGTCTCTTCAGCTTTTTACTGCTGACAAATAGTTTCTCACCAGTACATCTTGAATCACTGAGAGAAAACTTCATTATTACTCCAAGAGTTTGAACCTGACTTAGGTTCTCTGGTCTCCTTCCAATCCTCACTATCAGCAGTCTCAGGTTCAGAAGAGTCTCCAGTCTTCTCATCAGTATCTGGTTCTGGATGTCTATCTGGATCTGAGTACCTGTCTGGTTCTGGTCCTCCACAGTCCTCTCCATCAGCTTCAGTTTCCATCTGTTCAGTTGGTCTTTGTTGAAGCTGTGAGGACTGAGCTTCCTCTTCATCTTCTTCTCTCTTCACAGGAGTGAATGAGAACTTGATATCAGACTCCTCCAGTCCTTGAAGCTGCTCTCCTTCCTGACCGGTCCAGAGTTCCTCATGTTCCACTTTAATGTGTTGGTGCTCTGGCTCCTCCTGGTCCAGACTGGAGCTCCACTCCTGCTGCTCAGGAGGAACCTCTTCTTTAACCACCAACAGCTGCTGGACGTCTGCATGAAAACAGAAAACACACAGAGAGACGTTACAGAGAAATTTTCTCATATAGTTAATAAACTAAAATATTCATTGACATCATGAACTATATCCAATTAGCTAGTTCATTCTTTTGTACCTTGACTTGGGCATTAAGGTATCGATGGTTATCTCAAAGATGTTAGAGCATATTTGAACAGTTGGACACCTTTATTTTGGGTGCAATGGATCACATTACTTGGTTCCGTTTGTATCAAAGTTTTGATTCAGCGATTGGATCAGTAGAAAAATTGGGAAAGCAAGCATAACTTAGGCAGTAAGTCAGTGTAAACCGTCAAATATTCTAAATGTTATGCTTTTACTTTGTTATTGTGGTATATTTGGGTTTCGCATTGAACCTTCACAGGAAAAAGATCCCAACTGTTTTCAAACAGCCATCAACCCCGTTTTCTATAAAGTCTGCAGCCCCGAGGTATATTTAATAATATACCATAATCCTATATTAATTTACTGGTGTACTCAAGTACTTCATAATGTGATCCTATATTTGTTTACTTGTGTACTCAAATGCCCTCTATACTATCCTTTAATTAATTTACTGATGTAATCATAGGAAGATTTCTGCTGACAGAACACCAGTGAAGACAGAAAACTGAGTGAGACTACACTTAAATACCGAAAAATGGTCTAGAAGTACATGATTGGACAAGAACATGTGAAAAACAGGACTCTCAGTAAAAATAAACAACACGGTTTCACAGTTTGAAACAGGTATTATTCAATATGTATATAAGCTAGATGGAGACCACTTATTTTTTACTGTTTGAGAGCAGTGTGAAGCTTATTTTTGCATTTTTATTTTCTTCCCCTTTTACAGCTTTAGATGTATAATTTGTTGATACTTTTCCAGAAGACATCTTGGTTTTCAAGAGGTTTTCAAGAGGTTTTCAGCTGGGCTTAGTCCACGCCACCGATTTCAGGTAAGACCCCCTCCCTATGGTGACCAGAGGCTCAGACTACTGAGTAAACTGCAGAGGGCCAAAAGAAAAAAACGCTACCCAAAATATTTAGAGCCCAAACGCATGCACCGTTGTGGTTCAGTAATGGCTTCAGGTCACCTTTAGGACTGGACCCAAATATTCAACTCTTTGGTTATTATTTTGTTGTGAAGGTATTCTGTTAAATATTTTGGTACTGTGAAATTATTTTTTATTAAAAGTAGAGTGCTATTAGGCTATATATATTTTAAAATAAATAACACACAAAACCATCTGAATAATATGTCTTAATCAAAAAAACAATAAAAATACAAACAATACTGTAAAATAACAGAATCCTTAAAAATGAAATGTGATGCTTTAGTGACACAAATTTGAACTGCCCTGTACCTTTGCAAATTAAAATTTTATATTAATGCACAAATAATAATAATTTTATGATCAAATATATATAGCCTAATAGCACTCTACTTTTAGAACAGTAAAAAGTAGTACATTTCCCTGATTAAATTTACATATTGTTACTTTAAGGAGCAGTGTGTAAGATTTAATGGCATCTAGTGGTTAGGTTGAAGATTTTAAACAACAGAATACCCCTCCCTTTCAAGGAGTGTTGGAGAACTACAGTGGCCTTCAGGTAAAGTAAAAGTATGAAAGGCTGTCTCTAGATCCAGTGTTTGGTTTGTCTGTTCTGGGCTTCTGTAGAAACATGGCGGACTCTGCCTCAAGCTTCCATTGTAGATATGAAGGACACTAAAACAGATGATTCTTAGTTTAAGGTGATTATACAGTAATGAAGACATATTTATGAATCCTACATTATACTGCTGCCAATAAAGCATCCTTAATCCCACCGACTGCTCCTTTAAGTCACATTTTCAATTCAGTAATTTTACTCATAAACAGTGGTGAAGACGGTTCAGATCTATACTGCAGTAAAAGTACTTCTACCAACATAAGAGAAAATACTCCACTCAGACATTACCTGAGTAATCAATCACTTTCTTTCCTGCATGTTAACCTTTACGAGTATTAGAACGTGGGTGAGTCAGAGGAAAAACATCCAGAAAAAAAGATGAACAGCACAAAGTCCATTCAGACTTTATCCAGTTTATCCAGAGATACAGAGACTCTGATGGATCAGTACTGATGGAGCTAACTGATACTTTTACAACACAACAAAGGGATTCTGCCGTTTCTACCAAAACGTTTGGCGCCATATGGCTCTGAGAGGAACATCCGGTTCTGCTGTAACCTTGTGGTTAACCTACAAATTAAAAGCCCTTAAAAGCTAATATGTGGATCTCATGGCAGATTTCAACAGAATTATATTTCAACATTGTCATCATAAAGTTAGCGGTTTTGAACTTGGAAATTAAACTTCAATATAATTTCTCAGAAAAGTCCAACCATGGCCATAAACAGGGTTTTAAGACAAACCAAAGTCCAAAAACTAAGCTTTCCAGGTCTGTCAGGGGGCATGACCACCCCTTTGGAAAATGTCTTATTTCCCTCGTTGAAATATGTGCAATTAATGATCCACACTACATTCTGAAAATACAGAAGCTAAAATGATCACAACACATTTGAAATTACTGTTGACTGTTGTTTAATTAGTTTTCTACTTAAAGCAAATTCACACAGAGGTTCTCTTTTGCCCTCTGTATTCTATTGTCTCTCTTGCCATTGTGTGTTAAAACATAATTTCATAAAATGAATACACCTTTTTGTGTTTGAGTTTCATTTTGGATTTTAATGTATGATAATATATTCGTACAATAATATGTTATTAAATTATATTTACACTAGATGTCGGTGTTGTAAAATTGTAGCCTAGGGGAATGTATTTACCGTTCTAAAAGGCTCCAAACAGATCAATATACAGAGCATAAAGACCTAAAGAATAACATCACTATTTTATATAAAATCAACATCAGCTTATTACCAGATGAACAAACTACAGCAACCAAGTCAGTAAATCACATCAGACTGAACAACAGTATTTTATCTGTAGCTTGTAGCAGATGTTTTATTCAAATGTTTAGCTGATCGTTAGCTACTGTAAGCCGATCCGAGGGGGAGAGCTCTCTTACCTTTAGACTACGAGGGCAGCCTCAGAAACGAGCAAGACTGGACTTCGGTTGGAGTGTTCAAATACAACTCCAGTTTTATTTGGATTTCACAATAAAAACAAGATTAAAGGTTACAAAAATGGATTATTCGAAATCATAAATTATAAAAGGAAAGACAAAATGTTATACAACTTAAATGCATCAACACTGAATTAATCAAATAATGGAAAACAATACTTTGAAATATCGTTTCCTTTGCTCTATGGCTAACGGTTATATGACTGTCGACCTGTTTAAAGGTCAATCGGCCCGAATGTTACATTCATACATTTTGTGAGTGTCAGTCCGTTGTCCAAACCACAGATTGATTAAGGCTGCGCTTACAGAGTTTATCTTCATCCTCTCGTTCTGCAGAGAGCAGAGGTTCATCTGCAGCATATCGTGTGCGGCCGTTTCATAATGTTGCACAGTTTTTCTAGTTGCTTGTCTCTTCTTCAATTTGATGAATCGATTGATTAAAATTAGAGACAGGTAATGGGGGAGTTGTGTTTCGGACATTTTAGGCGGATACCACAACAATGCATTAACGTGTTCATCACTTTAATGCTGCAGGTACCCTGGTAAAGTACAAGTACCTCATGATTGTACTCAAGAACAATACTTGAGTTAATTTACTTAGTTACATTCAACCACAGTTAAAAGAAAGTTGCAAAATTGTTTACAAGAGCTCAAAGTTCTTCATAGAACTAGCCTCTTGATTTTGGTCTCAAAGTGAACCAGATTGATGCATTTACCTTAACAATACCAAATTTCCTTGCGGGTGAGTGTGACCCCGGACACCTCTGTACAAAACCCACACCGACTAGAACATAAAAACTCAATTAGTCTACCAGATCAAACAAAAGACAAAACTGAGCTCCCTGCAAGAGTGAAGAGGTGTCACCATAAACAAAGCCTGGCAGGTTTATTGTGTAAGTAATCGTAAATGGGGGCTATTTGTGTGTGAGGACAGGGTTTTGAGGGAAAGCAATACAAAATCTGGACATGGAATCAATAAGCGATGCTCTCATATTTAAAGAACACTATCTTGGATAAAGATAGGATAAAGCTCCATAGTTCCTCCGCTGTCTGATGTGCCATGTGGTGTGTCCAATTTACATTTTTTGTTTTTAAAACACCTTCATCACAAACAGAACCACTAAAGCTGGTTGTCTCTTGTATGAGACATTATGTGAACCTTAGAGCCGACTTGTGCTAAAAAGGTTTCTCTCCTGTGTGAATTCTGATGTGTCTCTTCAGGGTTTCTTTTTTAATAAAAGCTTCACCACACTCTGAGCAGCAGTAAGGTTTTTCTCCTGTGTGGATTCTCATGTGTAATTTTAAATTCCCTGACTGTGCAAATGTTTTATTACAGAGATAGCAGCTGTAAGGTTTTTCTCCTGTGTGGATTCTGATGTGTTTCTTCAGGGCTCCTTTTTCAATGAAACCTTTACCACACTCTGAACAGCTGTACATTTTTTCTCCACTGTGAGCTTTCAAGTGTACCTGTAAAGTATGACCCAGTCTAAAAGATTTCGTGCAAACTGAGCAGCTGTAAGGTTTATCTCCGGTGTGGATTTTCATGTGTGCCTTTAAACGTCCACTACTTGTAAAAGATATTTTGCAAACTGAGCAGCTGTAAGGTTTTTCTCCTGTGTGGATTCTCCTGTGTATAGTTAAAGTTCCGCTCTGTGAAAATGTTTTATTACAGACATAGCAGGTGAAAGGTTTTTCTCCTGTGTGAGTTCTGATGTGGATCTTCAGGGTTCCTTTATCAATGAAACATTTACTACACTCTGAGCAGCTGAAAGGTTTCTCTCCTGTGTGGATTATCATGTGTTTCTTAAGAGCTCCACGGGATCCAAATGTTTTCTCACAATCAGAGCATCTAAACCGTTTCACACCAGTCCCACATTTCAAATCACTGACAGGGACTTCATCACTTTTCAAAGAGTTTGAACCTGACTGAGGTTCTCTGGTCTCCTTCCAATCATCACTGTCATCAGTCTCAGGTTCAGAAGAGTCTCCAGTCTTCTCATCAGTATCTGATTCTGAATGTCTATCTGGATCCGAGTTCCTGTCTGGTTCTGGTCCTCCACAGTCCTCTCCATCAGCTTCTGTTTCCATCTGTTCAGTTGGTCTTTGATGAAGCTGTGAGGACTGAGCTTCCTCTTCATCTTCTTCTCTCTTCACAGGAGTGAATGAGAACTTGATATCAGCCTCCCGCAGTCCTTGAAGCTGCTCTCCCTCCTGACCGGTCCAGAGTTCCTCCTGTTCCTCTTTAATGTGTGGGGGCTCTGGCTCCTCCTGGTCCAGACTGAAGCTCCACTCCTGCTGCTCAGGGGGAACATCTTCTTTAACCACCAACAGCTGCAGGACATCTGCAGGAAACCAGTCAACACACATGAATCGATAGAGAGAGCTTTTTCTCATATAGCTAATTAACTAAAATATGAATTATCATCATAAACTACATCCACTTAGCTAGTTCATTATTTTGTACCTCGACTGGAGCATTAAGGTATTGATGGTTATCTCAAAGCAGTTATAGCATATTTGAAGAGTTAACCCCTTTGCTATGAGTGCAAAGGATCACATTACTTGGTTCAGTTTTTTATATATACAAATACATATACATGTAACACATCTACCTGAGAGTAACAAACTCACTGTATTTGAAAACCATTCACAAATTGACTTGTTTCACTGTTATGTGTGCATTTGTTGTTTGTTGACAAACAGCTTGTGTATTCCAAGAGGGTTAAGGAAGTTATCCCCCCCTGTAAAGATACATTTCAGTCTTTTGAAATGTAGACTTTAATCCTATCTATTCAGTTTTTATGCATATTGACAAACGTGTTTATACACATAGGTCTTTCTGTGTCATGATAAGAATGTCTACCTTTGCTGTGTAATTGTTTAATTAATTCTATATTTAACTGATCAGGTTTTATTCAGTGATTTATACCAAACTGTTTGATAACGTTTTGCAGCTGAGATAGCCTTACATTTCAAATATGAATTGTAAATATAAATAGACGATGAAAGTAACTAGTATTAATTCTGTAAAATAAAGTTCTAGTGCTTGGGTTAAAGATGTCAACCAACTGATTACCTCTCCCTTTCAAGGTGTGTTGGAGAACTACAGTGAACTTCATGTAAAGTAAAAACATGAAAGGCTGTCTCTAGAGCCAGTGTTTGGTTTGTCCGTTCTGGGCTTCTGTAGAAACATGGCATCTCTGTCTCAAACTTCCATTGTAGATATGAAGGACACTAAAACAGATGATTCTTGGTTTAAGGTGATTATACAGTAATGAAAATCTATTTTTGAATACTACATTATATTGCTGCCAATAAAGCATCCTTAATCCCACCGACTGCTCCTTTAACTCACATTTCAATTCAGGACTTTCACTCATAAACAGTGGTGAAGACGGTTCAGATCTTTACTGCAGTAAAAGTACTTCTACCAACATAAGAGAAAATACTCCACTCAGACATTACCTGAGTAATCAATCACTTTCTGACCTCAACTCTTTTCCCTGCATGTTAACCTTTACGAGTATTAGAACGTGGTTTGATTTAACAGAATGATGAACCATCAGGAGACAGTGGACCTCACAGTTGACCCATATTGGACTGATGTCAGTGTTTGAACAGTGAGAGAGAACAAACCTGCTTTTTGTAACCGAAGCTGAGGGATGAAAACAGCGTCCAGGAGTTTCCGTTGTCGCTCGTTCTCCTCTTTAGAACGAGAAAGTTCCTCCTCGTGCTCTGCTATCGTTCTTTCAAACAGCTCAAATATCTCTTCAGCAGCTGCAGTGAGTCGCTGGTTGACTAAAGATCTCATTATTTGTGCTTTAGACATGTTAACGCTGTGTTGCTAACTTACGTCTCCCTTTGTTTCTAGCTAGCATGCTAAGCTAACATCAATAGCTTTGTAGGCTACCGGGAGATGAGTCAGAGGAAAAACATCCAGAAAAAAAAGCTGAACAGCACAAAGTCCATTCAGACATGTTTATCCAGAGATACAGACTCTGATGGATCAGTACTGATGAAGTTAACTGATACTTTCTCAACACAACTGAGACGCTCTGCTGTTTCTAAAACTAGGCGCCATTTTGCTAATGGAGGTATATCCGGTTCCGCTTCCTCTTCTTTGGTAACCTACAAATTAAGAGCCCTCAAATTTGTAAAAATGTTATCATTTTTAAAGTCTGTACATAATTCTAATCGTAAATTGCCTTCCATCTTTTCCAGATGTTATAGGTGTGGTTTGGGCTTGGAAAAAGACAACCCAGTTGATTGTTTTCATACGTTTATTTTATTTTTTTAAAAAGCACGCAAGAGGAAAAATAGGTGGGCAAAGTAAAAAAGGAGAGTGGGACTGGGAGACTAAATAGAGACAACAGAAATCACAACATTACACAAAGGAAAACTTGCACAAGTCAATGCATAAACACATTAATTACCTTCTGGTATTTGTATGCATTTCTGCTCTTAAACATACAAATAAACAGATTTTACACAAAGTATACCAAAATCTATGCAGTACTACATTGGCTATATGACACAGGACAGTGTGCAGTAATTCAAATGGCACAAAAATAAATCATAAAAAAAGGCAATACTTTTATTTTTAAAGTAAAAACAACACTACAAAGCTGGGAAATTAGATTATATCAACATTAAGCAACATGCTTGGACTGTAACACCCCTCCAATGAATCGCCACCTTAAAGTACTGGAGGGCCGTGAGTGACCCAATGACCAGGGGGGCTATGTTGTCAAGGTCCGTAGCTCCTGGTAGGCTTTCCCAAGGCAAAGTGGTCCCAGAGGAGCGGACAGATCAAGAATTCACTGACTATATATATATAAATCAAACAGAATAGAGTTGTGGCACCTTGCCCATATCAGGGAGTCCAAGGACCTTTTCCAGACCCAACCTGGACGGGGGGCTTGTTGGTGAGGGTCTGTTTTGTCAGGACATGAGACCAGAGGTTTGACCAGGATCAGCCCAAAAATTGTATATTGATCTGCTGCCTTGTGGGCCAACAACGCAATCAGGCACGTGCACAGATAGACCCCAAGTGGTGCTCAAGCACCAGCCCTTGTGCCCTGGTTGAGAAAAAGTGCCCTTTTTTTCTTGAGCCCAATTTTTTTTTTCATTCATCAATATTTTTAGAATACAAATTAGTTTCTCTGTCATCAATTTCCCCAAATGTGTTTTGATATCTGAGGGGTTATTTATTTGAGTTCTTGTGAGAATTTCGCCCCGACATGCTCCGCGGCATAGACGTAGAATACGTATTCTATGCCTATGCTCCCGGGTGCTCACAAGCCCCCGCCGCGCCTCTCCCTCATCCCCCACATCAGTGCTGAGCGCAAGGCCACACCGGTGCAGACTACGTCTTCACTGACCTGCAGCATCAGACTAACAGGTAATGACAGTGTTTGTGCAATCCCCCGACGTTGTTTTTTATAAATTAACAACAACATTAGTGCCGCTGAAAACATTACGTCTGAAAACATAACTGGTCCGACGTTTCCTAAAAAAATAAACAAACAACTAACTTGATTTCAAAGCATTGCCCAGCTGTTTACTGACGTTTGTCATGTTAAATGACATTATTTGTCTGAAAGTGCATATTTTGTGTTGTATAAATGCCGTTTAGACAATTTCGAAAGTATGTTGAATTTATGTTTATAAATGTCACGAAAATTCACAGCTAGAAAATAGCAGGTAAACTATGCTAGCTCTCGGTGTCATGCTATCCTTGTCCCACAATTGTTTAACGTGATATTTATGTATCTCTTCGTTTTGCCTGTTTTACAACGATCAAACTTGTATGAGTAATTGCAGAGGGTGAAAAAGAGTAAAATAAGGGAAATGTAAGCTAGCTGTCTAATCCTGCCAAGAGGAAACACAGGTTGAGAAGAGCATAATTAGTGTAATGCTGCTTATGCTTTAACCTTCAGAAAACAGTACAATTATTATCCACAACATTCATTTATCTCTTTTACAAAATTTGCAGCATAATGCCAAAAAAAGACAGAGTCAAAAAGCAGAAGGACAGGGAACTGCAGCAAGCAGCTCAGAGTAGCCGCTCCCTTTTGACTTCGATCAGGCCATCAACGAGCCAATTAAATGAGGGAGAATCAGTTACCCTACCTGGTCCAGGGGAGCCCATCACAGATGAGGAAGGACAGACTCAGTTATGTTCAGGGGCAGCAACAGAAACAGTGATGCCTGAGGAGATGAGTGAAGGAGAGGGTGAAGTGACAGCAGCCCCCTCTACATCACAGCTAGGGCATGTGGAGGAAAGAGCTGAAAATGAGGATGCAATTTCCAAAATAGCCACCATGCCATACCCTACTGATCCGTCCCATGTTGACGCATTTAATATCAGGTGCAATGAGAGCTACAAAGCTATGTGCTGCAGTGTAGGGCCCTGTCAACCAGAATTTTTTTCCCCCAAAAATGATGAAGGGCGGTCATTCCAAAGGCAATGGTTTTCTGGAAATGGGTGGCTGGAGTATTCCCCAAGTTCAGATTCAATGCACTGTTTCAATTGTCGGCTTTTTCTACCTGAAGATAAGTATAAAAGCAGAAAGGAGTGGAGAAATGGTATCAGAAAGTGGAATACTGCTCTTGAAAAAATCCAGCAGCACTCTGTCACAGAGGTCCACATGACAAGCATGGTGAGGTGGACCAATTATAGAAAAAAGGCACTCCAGACATCATTTGATGTATCAGACGTTAAGGGAGTGGAAGCCAGAGAGCGAGAGAGGCAGACAAACAGAGAGATACTGACCAGGTTAGTAGATCTCACAGTGTATCTCGCAAGGCAGGGACTAGCATTCAGAGGTGATAATGAGAGTCACTCGAGTAACAACCGTGGGAACTTTCTGGAACTTGTTAATCTGTTTTCCCGCTATGACAGTGTGCTGAAGATGCATACAGAAAACATTGCAAAAGTGAAAGTCACCAAGAAAAGGCCCCAGGTGTCACTGCTGTCAAACAGAAGCCAAAATGACCTGATCACAGCACTGGGTACTTACATCAGGAGGGAGATCCAAAGAGAAATACAAGAAGCTCAAATGTACTCCATTCTCTTGGATGAAACCACAGATGTTTCACACAAAGAACAGGTGTCATTTGTAGTGCGATACCTACATCAAAAGCAAATTAAAGAGAGATTCATTGAAGTTTGCAACATTGACACGACAACAGGGCAGGAGCTGGAGAAAACTGTAGTCTCCCTTCTACAGAAGAATGGTCTGGAGGTGAAAAATATGTATGGCCAGGGCTATGATGGAGCAGCCAACATGAGTGGCATGTACAATGGCCTTCAAGCCAGAATACGCACACTGAATGAGAAGGCCCTCTATGTGCACTGCAAAGCACACTGCCTGAACTTGGTCCTGGTGGAAGCCTCAAAGTCAAACAAGCACTTTGTGACCTTCTTCAACCTGGTTGAGAAGCTGTATGCCTTTTGCAGTGGCTCCTCAAAGCGCCATGCTGCTTTAGTCAGATTGCAGCAGTCCCTGCATCCAAAGGGACATATTGTGGAGCTCAAGAGGCTTTCAGATACCCGTTGGGCTTGCAGGGAACAAGCACTGAAGGCCCTTCAGAAAAATCTGGAGGCTATTATGATGCTCCTCAATGAGATCTGTGAAAGAATTCCACCTGACCTGGCCCTAGGGGATGCAAAAATGTACAGTAATGCGATTAACTTCGCATTCATCCTCTGCATGGAAATCACCACCCCAGCATTTGAAGTCACTGCTCTTGCATCAAACGCTCTGCAAGAAGAAGGACTGGACCACTCCACAGCCTACAAGCTAATTGATGGTGTTATTCACACAATACAAGCATTGAGGTCTGAGGAGAAGTTTGCCGAGATATTTCAAGGTGCGTCAGAGAAGGCAGAGGCTCTCAACATTCCTTTACCTACCGTTGTGCCTGGCCAGGAGAGGAAACGGAAAGTGCCAGTGCGTTTCAACCAAAGCACAACTGCATCACAAGTGAGTGATGAGATTGACTCTTTGGAGTCATACTACAGGAAGAATGTGTACTACACATTTATTGATACCTTGACTGCAGAGCTCAACAGGAGATTCCATAGGAGCATCACTGGAAGTCCAACTGGCTCAATCATACGGTCCTTCCACTCTCTAACAGTGTGTGCCAACTGGACAAGCACCCCAAACCCAGAGGCAGAGGAAGCTGTCCATGTTCTTTGTGACTTCTATGAGGAAAATGAGGACCAGCTGAAGACAGAGGTAAAGGTGTTCCACTCCAGCTTTCCCTCGAAGAACCTGCAAGAAATCCTTGCCATTGTGGAGGAGAACTCTGGCCAGCTCATCTTTCCAACATTTGTGAAGATGGTAAGGATCTATGCAACACTGCCAGTGACAACAGCTTCAGTGGAAAGATCCTTTTCAAAACTGAAGATTATAAAGAACAGGCTCAGGAGTCTCTGTGGGGAAGAAAGACTCTCTGACCTTCTCCTGCTTGCCATTGAGCAAGACATTGAAATAAATCACAGTGAAGTGATACAAATCTTCCAAGACATGGCACCAAGGAGGATGCTCCTGTGAAGATCCTTTTATTTATCCAGAGCAGAGTTTTGATAAGTTTTAAGTTAGAATATTGTTCGATTATTTAACATACTATTTGCTTATACAATATGGCCTTGTTTTGTCTGTTTATGCCTGTTATTCATTTATTTATTCAATTTGATCATTTGATCTAGTTTGTTAACACAAATAAATATATAAGTTGAAAACCTCCTGTGTTTTTTTTATTTATTATTATTATTTTTAATTTCATAAATAATTTTGGCGATGGGTGCCCTTTTTTTTTTTTTTTTTTGAGCACCTGCCCCCAAAATGTCTGTGCACGTGCCTGAACGCAATGATAGGAATCGAGGTTGGGTGCATCGTGAACTGGGCGGCAGACAAAGACAGGGACCTGGATTTGCCGTCTCCTGGCTTCACAGACTGACTCTAGTCTCTGACTGTTGTTTGTGCTTAAGCACATGAACAGCAGCTATGAGTACCCGGCCGGCTTTATAGTTCTTGTTACATGTGACATGGTATTTTGTTGTGGGTATGCTGTTCTCTCCTCCCTCTCCCCTTTTCTTCAGGCTGGCTTGCAGTGATTGCTTGAGTGAGTGCAGGTGTGCTCACTGAGCTCCGCCCCCTGTGAGCAGTATAAGACCAGGAAGTGAGCCTGAGACAGCCCTTCTCTGCTCAGTTGACAGCCGTGCGTGCTGTGTAGGTGTGTCTCTTGTTAATCCAGGTTTGGCAGGTTTCTCTCCTTTTCTCTTAAAAGGAGGGTGGTGGTTGGGCTTGCTCTAGTTTAGCAGCAAGGTAGTTGTTTTCTTGTGTAACTTTATTTAACCTTGTGTTTTCTCCTTTTGTTGGTCTCTTAGATCAGTCTCGGCCTGCTCAGTGTAAGCCTGCTTTTTGTGTGATTCTCTGCGGAGCAGTGTTCTTTTGTTGCCATTGCCTTTCTTGTGTTAATAAACCATTTTCTTTCTTTAAACCAGCGTTTCCCCCTCTTCCTTCGACCACTTACCATCAACTGTTACTCCCTGGTCCCCACCGGGACGTAACAGTTCTGCTGGGGGACTTCAAAGCTCACGTGAGCAGCGGTGATGAAACTTGGCAGGGGGTGATTGGGTTAAAGGGCTAAAGGTGATTCTCTCCTGTGAGTCATCATGTGTGTCTGTAACTTTCCACTCCGTGCAAAAGATATTTTGCAAACTGAGCAGCTGTAAGGTTTCTCTCCTGTGTGGATTCTCATGTGTGTCTGTAAACTTCCAGTCCGTGCAAAAGATTTCTTGCACACTGAGCAGCTGTAAGGTTTCTCACCCGTGTGGACTCTCATGTGTGTATGTAAATTTCCAATCGATGCAAAAGATATCTTGCAAACTGAGCAGCTGTAAGGTTTTTCTCCTGTGTGGATTCTCATGTGTAAAGTTAAAGCTCCACTCTGTGAAAAATGTTTATTACAGACATAGCAGCTGTAAGGTTTTTCTCCTGTGTGACTTCTGATGTGGGCCTTCAGGGCTCCATTTTCAATGAAACCTTTACCACACTCTGAGCAGCTGAAAGGTTTCTCTCCCCTGTGAGTTTTCATGTGTATCCGTAAAGTATGACTCCGTTTATAAGATTTCTTGCAAACTGAGCAGCTGTAAGGTTTCTCTCCTGTGTGCATTATCATGTGTTTCTTAAGAGCTCCACGGGTGCCAAATGTTTTCTCACAATCGGAGCATCTAAACTGTTTCCCACCAGTCCCACATCTTGAATCACTGACAGGGACTTCATCATTTTTCAAAGAGTTTGAACCTGGCTGAGGTTCTCTGGTCTCCTTCCAATCCTCACTGTCATCAGTCTCGAGTTCAGAAGAGTCTCCAGTCTTCTCAGTATCTGATTCTGGAGGTCTATCTGGATCTGAGTTCCTGTCTGGTTCTGGTCCTCCACAGTCCTCTCCATCAGCTTCTGGTTCCATCTGTTCAGTTTGTCTTTGATGAAGCTGTGAGGACTGAGCTTCCTCTTCATCTTCTTTTCTCTTCACAGGAGTGATTGAGAACTCGGTATCAGCCTCCTCCAGCCCTTGAAGCTGCTCTCCCTCCTGGCTGGTCCAGAGTTCCTCCTGTTCCTCTTTAATGTGTGGGGGCTCTGGGTTCTCCGGGTTCAGACTGCAGCTCCACTCCCGCTGCTCAGGTAGAACCTCTTCTTTAACCACCATCAGCTGCTGGATGTCTGCAGGAAAACAGAAAATGCGTTACAGAGAATTTTTGTTTCATTGACATCACAGCTCAAAAACTCCTTATTGAACATCTACAGATCACAGAGCATCAAACAGCTTCAGCGTTCAATCAGCTGTGTCAGGTCTCTATGAAACACCTGTAAGTAATTGCAATATCACAATGCTGTATTTCTGCATTGTTGTTTCTAGGAGATTTAAAAACTAATAATGAATTATCAAAATATGTAACTATAATTAGTAATCCAATGTTGCCAATCATAAACTAGTAAATTGGTGTAAAGATGGAGGGAGTTGATGGTATTCAGCGTTGGACACAATGAGTTTAAAACTAATCAATTGAGTCAAATTATCTCATTGTTACTATAGAGTTCTTGACATAGTGTACAGTAAGACTGCCCGCTTTTAGTTTACTAATCTGTCGCTTTGGTCGTAGTTGTCTAATATCTCTTAAGTCAGTAAAAAAAAAATTGGTTTTTTTGCACGGAGTGACTTATTTCCAAGATCCTTATGAGCACATCTTTGGTGAACACAAAATGTGAAGTGTTATTCTTTGTGGAGAATCTCAGTTTGACAGATCTTTTACTGATCCATTACAAAATTGATGGTCAATTAAGAACTTCTTTTGTCGTGGAAAGCCCTAGTGTACAGTGATTCCCAATAACAATATCACGTCCTTTATATATAAATTGAATATATACTGATCTATTAACTACATTTCTAAAACAGACATTTTTTTGTTATTAAAGTTTATTAGTTGCATTGGCCTGACTAGTCCTTCCCCTATCCTCTGCCATCACCCAGACCTGCTAGCAACAGCCACCAGCAATTTGTATAAATGGTTACATAATTAGGAGGTATTTTCCTGTAAGTATGAGATACAACTTTTTTTTTATGAATGCAATGGGCCTCTGTACTTTTGCTCATTAGAGGCAAAAATACAATGCATTGAAACCTGTGATTGTTTTGTGTGTTTTTTTTTTTTTACATTTCTATGTAATTAACTCTTGATGTGACCATTTACCCGAACAGATTTTATATTCCAACAAAATTCATTTCCTCAACATTTGGATAAACTTGTTTATGAACCAGAAAACATCTGAGCTGCAAAAATGATGTTATCAAAGAGAACACAGTTCTACTTTAAGTTTAAATGATGTATGTCATATAGTTGCTGACCGAACAGATCTGAAGAACAAGATTCACTGATTATTTAATGAACCAACCTGCTCTGTGTAACCGAAGCTGAGGGTTGAAAACAGCGTCCAGTAGTTTCCGTTGTCGCTCGTTCTCCTCTTTAGAACGAGAAAGTTCCTCCTCGTGCTCTGCTATCGTTCTTTCAAACAGCTCAAATATCTCTTCAGCAGCTGCAGTGAGTCTCTGGTTGACTAAAGATCTCAGTATTTGTGCTTTAGACATGTTAACGCTGTGTTGCTAACTTACGTCTCCCTTTGTTTCTAGCTAGCATGCTAAGCTAACATCACTAGCTTTGTAGGCTACCGGGAGATGAGTCAGAGGAAAAACATCCAGGGGAAAAAAAGGGGAACAGCACGAAGTCCATCCAGATAGGTTTATACAGAGACTCTGATGGATCAGTACTGATAAACTAACATCACATCAAATGGACTTCTGTTTCTACTAACGTAATGCAACATGTTGCTAATGGAGGATCATCCGGTTTCGTTTTGCTGCTTCTTCTTCGAGGTCTATTAGCGGTTGGCAAACAACGAATTGGTGCATTACCGCCACCATCTGGTATGGAGTGTGGATCAGGATGTATATTACTTACTCTATTTAATAATAAAAATCAATAAATAAAAAATAATTTAAGAAGAAAAATAAATAAAAAAGAAGTAAACAATAAAATAATGCATATATAATAAATAAAGGGGATCATATTCTGTCACTAATATTAATATCTATTAATTCAAACTGCACTTCTATCTTTCTGAGATTTCCGATTAGCTACCTTCTTTCTTATACTTCTGACAGTGTACAATGACATGTTCTACTGTTTCCTCTTGTCCACAATATTCACATTTGCCTGTATCATTACATTACAGTCATTTAGCAGATGCTTTTATCCAAAGTGACTTACAGTCAGTAGTATATTACATATCATTCACCCATTCACACACTGATGACAGGCTACCATCAAGGTGCCACCATCAGACTCTAACATTCATCATCCAGTCCACACCGATGGCAAGCCTTCAGGAGCAACTTGGGGTTAAGTGTCTTGCCCAAGGACACATCGACTGCCGAAGCTGGGTATCGAACCACCGATCCTCTGATTGGAGAACTACCTTGCTCTCCACTACGCCACAGCCGCCCTACTCTCGTAAAGAACATTGTCTTTGTCTTATCTACAGAAAATCTAAAACCCCATTTATATGACCACCCTACTCATGTTTTCCTACTATTGGTAGCGCACTGTTCAGCCCAGTGTGTCCAAATCTCAGTCTTGATATTACTGTTTCCTCTCTCCTGTTCCTTCCTGCACATCTCATTTCTCCCACTTTCCTCTAAACTCGGTAAAACCATCGTCCTTTTCTGTCGTCCTCCCATTGCTTTTGCCACCTTTCCTTCAACCTCTGTTTAATAAAACTTTTTGTTTCTGATTTACTGAAGCTGACTACAACATCAGTGCAGCTGTGTCTGCCATTTAATTTCCTTTGACACCAACATGGGCTGGTACCCATAGGAATACTACTGTCAGACCCATATTTGAATTCTATATAATGTTTGTTGTATTTCGACAAGTATGTCTGGTCTACTGTCTGAAGGGCTGTTCTGTAAGCTGGCTAATGATGAACTTGAATCTGAACAAATTATTGCCCTCAATGGTCTTGTGTCCTCCTCCTCTCCTTTTCCCAGCAAGGTTTTAAAGTTTCCTGTGTTGGATGCTCTTTACTGTAGCCCTGTAGATTAGCCCAATAACTTAATGCTAACTGGGTTCTTCTTAATTCTAACGGGATTTCTCCCATTTCCACCTGTAATGCAGGTGTCGGGGTTGTTTTAAAGGCACCAGTGCATAGTCTCATTGCCTGATATTGAATATTATCCAATTTTTTTGAGAGATGTGCTTGCTGCTGATCCATACACCATACAACCATAATCTAATATAGATGTTATTAATCCACTATATATGGCTTTCAAAGCAGTTCTATCGGCCCCCCATTTACTTCCCACCAAACACATTTGTCCACTACTTTTTTAATATGTTCAGCCCATGTGACCCTTTCATCAAACCACAAAGCTAAAAATGTAAAGTGTTTTACTCTCTCTAATTCTTGATTATATAGTTTTAGTTTTACTTCACTACCAATTCGTTTCCTTGTAAAGAACATTGTCTTTGTCTTATCTACAGAAAATCTAAAACCCCACCTATATGACCACTTTTCTACCTTAGAAATGGCTCTCTGCAGTTTCTTTACTCCCCTCTTCTTCCCAATCATCTGCAAATAACGACAATCCCACCCCATTTTCTATTTCACTTAATACCTAATTTATCGTTATGGAGAATAGTAAAGGACTGACTATACTACCTTGAGGTGTTCCATTTTCAATGCCAAACTTGCCTGAATGGCTCTTTCCTATTCTGACTTCTATAACTCTTTTTAATAAAACATATTTTATCCATCCATACATTCGACCCTTAATACCCAACTTACAAAGTCTAATTAATAACCCTTCTCTCCACAACATATCATATGCCTTCTCTATGTCAAAGAAGACAGCCACAACACTTTCTTTGTTAATCTGGGCTTTTCTAATTTCATGTTCTAAACTTAAAGCTGGTTCTATAGTATTTCTCCCTTTTCTAAAACCACTCTGGTATTTGGATATTGTTGAAAGAATTACCTTTTTAAATGTAACTGTGCTTGCACACCCATGAATCATAACCTGCATTAGATGTAACTGTGCTTATATGACCACATATGTACTCATAGCCTGCATTCACTGCTAAGCACTTAAGTTATGACCATATATGTTAAAATGAGTGCAGACAGGAAGTTATGTAAGCATAAAGCTATGTGTGAGCTGGGCATCCTGTCGCCAGTCAGCATAAAAGCAGAAGCCTCTCCTTGAGAGACAGTCTTTTTAGACGTGCTTCTTATAAGCAACTTTTGGGTGCTTGCAGGAAGTCTTCTTAGTAGACTCTCACGGGAGACGGTCTTAGACTCGGCTCCACCCTGTGCGTTTTAGCTTCTTTAAAATTTGGATATATATATATATATGTATATATATATATATATATATGTATTTTCCTGCACCTCTGCTCCCTTAACAATGCAAAACTACATTGTGTGATTTAATTCTTTTTTTAAATGCATACAGATACATAATTTGACATTATTGTATGTACTCAGCTTGGGATGCCTATAAGCAGTCAAGAGCTATTAAAATGTACAGCAAAACATCTAACCTCATTCATAACAACAAATCTCAAAACCATGAAAAACAATATACAGGAGGAAAGACAGGCACACCTGGTGGGCAAAACAAAAAGCTGAATCGGGCTGGTTGACTAAACAGAGACAAGGAAATTATACAACGACAAATGTCATTTTTTACATAAAAGTACATGATTTTTGCTATCTGTATTTTATCCATCCTTAGCATCTTTAAGAGCAGTGGAAAGTATGGACCGGGGTCCGACCCGCCAACCTTGTGATTAGAAACTGGATGTCTTATCATCGATACTTAAAAATTCCTTCTCTTGTTGGGACAGTCACTTTGGCTGAAATTCTAGATTTTATCTACAGCATTTCTATAAATCCATCTACCGTGTACCTATTATGTTCAAAGTAAGTCTCATCTGAGCTACAAATGCAGCGTATTCTATCAAATTGACATTAAAAGATGTTTTTTGAGAGAGGTTGGATATAAACATTAGCCATGTAATGTTGTTATCTTGTCTGTTGCTTTTTTATACAGATCTGTTGCCATTTAGTCTTCTTTAATGATCTGAATGTCCAGAAAATTGATTTGTGACTGATCATAATTAACCAATACATTTTCGTGGTTCGTGTTTTTTTCTTACCAGCGCCCACCCGACCCTGTTATGAAAACCAGAGTGGCAATCCACCAACTTTATGCATAAGAGTAGCATAAATGTCAGAGCTGAGCTCTGCGGCGTTCACCATGACGGTAATCCTGCTGCAGATAGCGATTAAAAGCTATCGGAGTGTTGTCTTTCTCCCCAGCCCACAGAAATGGGTAGATATAGACTTAGTAAACAATGAATGTTAACTAAATGGTAGCCTTATTTATATAGCTATATACTGTCTTTTTTAGCCTAGTGTTAGGCTACATTGTGTTAAAAAAAGGTGAGGCACAGTTCCAGAATTTAACCTAAGTCCATGCGTTTCAAGCTTCGACCTGCTGAGCTGAAAATTAGCTCACTGGATGGTCTTGTAGCTGGATGGAAGAGAGCTCACATTTCCCATCATGCAGTGCTCGAGCATCGTGTTAAGTTTGCTGTTCTATGTTGCAAAACAAGTGTCAGCTAAAAACATACAGGTTTATTTTGGTAATTTTAATTTTGTGCTGGTTTATGTTATACAATGAGCGAGGTAACTGTTGCACTTCTCAACACCAGTATTATAAATATTGGTCCCTCCACTCCTCATGTGAATCCAGCATCTTTGTTTACCCATTGCAGAATATCTTAAATGCAAATGAAAAGTCATTGTACAAGAACGTTACATGCTTCAATATGAAGTTATTTAATTAGTTGCCGAGCATTCAGGTTTGTCTCAATTGTCTCTCTCTCCTCACCCGTCTATCTAAACATTATATGCAAACTGAAAGACTAACTGCTTGTTTATTGTTTTTTTTAGTGATATTACCTTCACTTTTCTCAGCTATCAGCCTGGATTTTACAAAGTTAGCAAGATTGCAAATTTCCCCGCTGCGGGACTAATAAAGGGTTATCTTATCTTAAGATTGAATGACGTGTCTTTTACGTTGACTATGAGCATTCATCATTGCTTGATTTTCGGGTTTGAATGAAGTGTGTTTTATTACGTTGGTTTTGGCCAATTGTGGGTGGTACTCGTTCAATCCCTCACAATAATAGTGGCAAACCTGGCGGAGATCTGCACTAATCTTTGCGCAACTTTCTAGTTATTATATTAGATGGTTTCTCTCATGTGGACTGTTATGTGGCGTGTTAGATTTACATTTAGTAAGAAAACCTTCATCACAAACAGAACAACTAAAGGGAGTTCTCGCTCATGTGAGTTATCATGTGAGCCTTCAGACTTGACTTGCGTACAAATCTTTTATCACAAACTGAGCATTTGAAAGGTTTCTCTCCTGTGTGGATTCTCATGTGTGCCTGTAGACATCCTTTCTGTGCAAAAGCGTTGTTACAGACGGAACAACTGAAAGGTTTTTCACCTGTATGAATTCTCATGTGTCTCTTCAGATCTCCACTTTCAATGAAACCTTTGCCACACACTGTGCAGCTGAAAGGTTTTTCTCCTGTGTGGATTCTCATGTGTTTCTGTACACTTCTACTATGTGTAAAAGATTTATGACAAACAGAGCAGCTGTATGGTTTTTCTCCTCCATGAGTTATCATGTGTCTTTTCAGATGGCCACTTTCAGTAAAATCTTTACCACACACTACGCAACTGAACGGTTTCTCTCCTGTATGAGTTGTCATGTGTTTCTGTAAACTTCCATTCTGTGTAAAACATTTCTTACAAACTGAGCAACTGAAAGGTTTTTCTCCTGTATGAATTCTCATGTGCCTCTTTAGATCTCCACTTTCAATGAAACCTTTCTCACACACTAGGCAGCTGAAAGGTCTCTCTCCTGTGTGGATTCTCATGTGTTTCTGTACACTTCTACTATGTGTAAAAGATTTCTTACAAACTGAACAGCTGAAAGGTTTTTCTCCTGTATGACTTCTCATGTGTATCTTCAGATTTCCCCTGAAGCCAAATAATTTCCCACACACAGAGCATCTAAATAGTTTCTCACCAGTGCTACCTGTCAAATCACTAACAGAGATTTCATCATTTTTCAAAGAGTTTGAACCTGACTGAGGTTCTCTGGTCTCCTTCCAGTCATCACTGTGTTCAGTTTCAGCTTCAGAAGAGTCTCCAGTCTTTTCATCATTAAATGGTTGTAAAGGTGTATCTCCATCTGAGTTCATGTCTGGTTCTGGTCCTCGACAGTCCTCTCCATCACCTTCTGTTTCCATCTGATCAGTTTGTCTTTGATGAAGCTGTGAGGACTGAGGTTCCTCTTCATCATCTTCACTCTTCACAGTGAAAGAAGTGAATGGGAACTTGATATCAGCCTCTTCCAGCCCTTGAAGCTGCTCTCCCTCCTGACAGGACCATAGTTCCTCCTCTTCTTCTTCCTCTTTGATGTGTGGGGGTTCTGGGTCCTCCTGGTCCAAAGTGGAGCTCCACTCCTGCTGCTCAAAGGGAGCCTCTTCTTTAACCACCAACAGCTGCTGGACATCTGCAGGTATAAAGTAAAGCCACAAAGACGTTAGAGAGAATTGTTGTTCATTCAGATCTCAGCTCAAAATCTCCTTAATGAACTTCTAAAGATAACTGAGTATCACACAGCAGGTAGAATCAGTGACTGAATTTCTTGTTTGAACTTTATCAATTATATTTAACTCAAATGTGCCGTTCAGCAGTTGAGAGTTTAAGAAGCGCCAGGGAAGATTGTAAAGCAGATTCATATTAGTTCTAATTTTAGAAAGATCCTGCCTTTGGTCTTAAGGTTATTCATTAACATTGAGTCATTTCATAATTAGTCTAGCATCTAGTATCTGACGTTACCTAACCTTACTTTATTAACTAACGATTAAGCTGTACGGAGCTGCTGACGTTTTTTTCCAGGCATTGTCAGGATTGGATCCGTTCTGAACACGTGCAGGGCCGCCGACCCAGAATGTCTGCGGTAAGACCAGCCGCTACTCTACCTTGGCTATTTGCTGCTACATGCCAGAGTTAGACATGATGCTAACCGGCGCATCGAAATGAATAAGCCGGGTAAGATAGACTAAGCCATGTCAGCGCACGTTTTTGTTCCCATATTCAATCATAGTCCAAAGAGAGGCTAACACCTAACATTTAAGCGTTTCATCATAGTACACGTTATTTAGTTTACATCCAAAATGTTTAGGTGTGTAGTTACTGGATTAAAATAGGTTAGACAACAAGTTCTTCAAAGTTATCAATGTTTGCTGATGCTTTGAAAAAGATCATTCACCAATGTGTTCAAATAATTGAATACTAAGTAATAGTATATTTTCCGGCTTCACAATTAATATTTAGCAGAAAACAATCTATTTTGCTCTACAAAAGAAAAACAACGTTTGGAGTCTACTGCTCTAAATATTTGAGAAAGAGCAAGCTCAACCTGAAATATTTTGTGTAACATTTATGTTATTCACTCGTTTAAGTAAAATTAGATAAACACATTTTAGGTTTCAACACGCTGAACGTTCTCATATTTTAGATAAACTTTTTCAAGCAAAACATCTGAGCTGAATAACTCATGCTGGTGTTATGAAAGCGAACAAACTTTTACTTTATGTTGAAGTACTTCCTGTCATAAAGGGAAGAAGAAAACGATTCACTGAGTCTTTAATGAACAAACCTGTTTTTTGTGACCGAAGCTGAGGGTTGAAAACAGCGTCCAGGAGTTTCCGTTGTCGCTCGTTCTCCTCTTTAGAACGAGAAAGTTCCTCCTCGTGCTCTGCTATCGTTCTTTCAAACAGCTCAAATATCTCTTCAGCAGCTGCAGTGAGTCGCTGGTTGACTAAAGATCTCAGTATTTGTGCTTTAGACATTTTAACACAACGTAAGATACGTATTCTTTACTCAAACTCCGTCAAAAACACCATTTACTCTCCTTTAAACTCTGAATAGCGCTGTGTTGCTAACTTACGTCCCTGTCGGTCTGTTTCCAGCTAGAATGCTAAGCTAACATCATTAGCTTTGTAGGCTACCGGGAGATGAGTCAGAGGAAAAACATCCAGAAAAAGGTGAACAGCACAAACTCTAATTAACGAGGTTCACCAAACATACACAGACTCTGCTGGATCAGTACTGACGGAGCTGACGGATACTTTATCAGCACAACAAAAGGACTCTTCTGTTTCTACAAACGTCAGACGCCATTGTTGTTCATTGACGAACATCCGGTTCCGCTGTGACTTGGTGGGTAACCTACAAAATAAAAGTTTTTTGTTTTTTTTTAAAGTTACTTTCGATCTTTTCCATGTGTAACCGATGATAAGGAAGGGCAATAGACGACTGAAGGGATTGTTTTCCAACATTTATTTGCTCCTGCAGAAAAACAATACAAGCTATATCCAATGAATTGCATTCTGGTCTTTTTCTGCACCTCTGCAATGCAAGACGACACTGTGTGATTTCATCCTTTTTTTGTTCAAATACACTACCATTGAAAAGTTTGGAGCCACTTGATAGGTTTAAACTGTGATTTGTCAGTTCATTGTATGTTTGGACTGCAAGTATGAGCAGGTCTGTTTATGAGCAAACATTAAAGATAATTATTAATATCAACGCAATTATTAATAATACAATAGATATAATAACAGGGCACCCAACTGTGAAGGCACAGTAGTTCATAAAGAATGGCTTAAAATGGCTATCAATACAAATTAGTGATCATCAACTAATAGTTAATTATATTAAAAATAAAATTACTTAATTTATAATAACTATTAGTTAGGCACAAGTTTTTTTTTTAAAGAGAAAATAATAGCCAATTAATGTGGTCTCATAGAAAGTCTTATAAAGTATACATAGCCATCAATTCAGATCTTTGACATTTAAAATAATAACTTTTGCCAACATTTCAATAGTTCATTTCTTGCCATAGCAGAGGGTAAGCAGTGTTCACCGTTATTCAACATTAAACAGACCAGCGTGTATATTCCAAAAACATTTATTTACAAGATAATAAGGGCTAAAAACATAACATCAATAACTGAACCAAACAAACCAAAACAGAGAGAGTGTGTGTTCTTTGTTCTGCCTTGTGTGTTCCGTAGTCAGATCACAACACAGAAAACATTCGAGCAGGAACCTTTGATTTTCCCTCTGAATTTAAAGTCAAATCACATCAACTGTGGGAAACCAGCTGTCCAAATATCCTGACTGCAATGATATCACGACAATAAAGTTAAGCTACAACAATATGTTTGGCAAAGCTTAACAGTCCATGAGAAGAGTTACTTGGCGTGCTAGTAGTAAGTTTATCTGGTTTCGTTCCGGTTGTTGTGGCAGAGAACCAGTAGAGAAGAGGAACAGCTCAGACCTGGCTTTGTTACTCCAGTTGTTGTACCAACAGCTGACAGACATTGAGGTAGCCGCTGACGAACTTGTTTATTGTTTTGTTTTTGCTGAACATACTTAGATAAATAGGGATGATCTCAGGAGGGATTTGTGTTGCTACAATAAGAGTCCGGTGAGTCTGCAGACTGAACGGTGATCAGAGATTCAATTCAAAGAGAAGAAGAGAGTGAACAAAACCGCAGGGCTGGGTTTTGTTGACATGGGGACGTTATGGATCACGATTGACAGGTATTGTTTGGTCATTGGGTGGAATGCAGGACTCAATAATCCTGGGAAATTGAGTTCAAGGGCTCAGGTGCCATTTTGAGTGGCAAGTCCCAATATATTAAATCATAATATCAGATAAAATCAGATCAATTTGAAGGTTCAATCACCAGATAAAGTAACTACAGCAACCAAGTCAAATGTATCACTCAATTATTATCTCCTGTTAAAAAAGAAAAAAAATTTAATAAACCAGGAAACACTGGGAATGAAACATTTTAAAGTTGTTTGGAAGTTTACACTGCGGTAAACAGCCCATGTCTCTGTAAATGTCTGTAAAAGTCCTCAGTCAAAAAGTCAAGATGAAATGACAAAAGATAGATGCCATTTTTCTCCTAAATCCACAACATGATTTTATCCAACAAAACATTCTGCTTCAATTCATATTTGTTGCATTTAGCCTTTCAAAAACAACTCTCCTTCTTGCCGCACACAAAGGGAGACTTGCCCCTGTTTTAACAGACATTAAAACATTTTTTGAAAGCTTCAATAAAAGCTTTAAATGTAAAAAAAATAATGCATTACAGCCCTTTCCCATTTATAGAACCATCGCTGTATGAACACCAGACTTTTCCAAAGCACAAACAGAGAAGACAGCGAACGGTGAGGTTATATTTGCTGATTTTCCCCAAAAGTGTTTTATATTTTAACAGATAATACTAAAATGACAGGAGGTCGTAGATTTGGATATTAACAACATTCTCTGTCAAAATGACAGGCAACAAGAAAGTCTAATTCAATCACTGGTGGGCGATCAAGGCACTCAGAGAGGAGAGTAGAAGACCTGAAACCCATAGTGAGAGAGAGAGAGAGCACGCTCTTCCAACAAGAGGCCAGAGGAAAGTCAGCGGACGTTACTCAAACACTGCAACTGAATCATTTCTCTCCTGTGTGTACTGCCACGTAGTTTACCATAGTTTCTCTTTCTGTTATCTTTTCACAACAAAATGTGTAACTAAATGGTTCATCCCCCTTGCGATGTGTCATGTGGTGTGTCAGATTTTCCTTCTGTAGAAAACATTACCACAAACAGAAATAAAGCGTGTTCTCTCATGTGTGTGTCATCATGTGTAGCATCAGACCTGACTTGAAAGCAAAGCTTTTATCACAACTGAGCATTTGAAATTGCCAGTTTTTGCCAGTTGTGTCTTGTATTAGTTATTATGTGTAACTTCAGAGCTGACATGGCTTTAAACTTTCATCACAAACTAAGCGGCGGTAAGATTTTTTCTCCTCTGTGGATTCTCATGTGTAACTGTAAACTTCCACTCCTTGCAAAGCATTTGTTGCAAACTGAGCAGCTGTGAGTATTTTCTCTGGTGTGTATCATCTTGTGTTTCTGTAAATTTTCTTTCCGTGCAAAAAACTTATTGCAAACTGAGCAGCTGTAAGGTTTTTCTCCTGTGTGACTTCTAATGTGGGTCTTCAGGGCTCCTTTTTCAATGAAACATTTACCACACTCTGAGCAACTGAAAGGTTTCTCTCCCCTGTGAGCTTTCATGTGTATCTGTAAATGTTGACTCTTTGTAAAAGATTTCCTGCAAACTGAGCAGCTGTAAGGTTTTTCTCCTGTGTGGATTCTCGTGTGTAAAACTAAAGTTCCACTCTGTGAAAATGTTTTGCCACAAACTGAGCAGCTGTAAGGTTTTTCTCCTGTGTGAGTTCTGATGTGGGTCTTCAGGGTTCCTCTATCAATAAAACCTTTACCACACTCTGAGCAGCTGAAAGGTTTCTCTCCACTGTGAGCTTTGATGTGCATCTGTAAATTATGACTCCATTTATAAGATTTCTTGCAAACCGAGCAGCTGTAAGGTTTCTCTCCTGTGTGGATTCTCATATGTTTCTTCAGAGCTCCACGGGTGCCAAATGTTTTCTCACACTCAGAGCATCTAAACGGTTTCCCACCAGTCCCACATCTCAAATCACTGACAGGGACTTCATCATTTTTCAAAGAGTTTGAACCTGACTGAGGTTCTCTGGTCTCCTTCCAATCCTCACTGTCATCAGTCTCAGGTTCAGAAGAGTCTCCAGTCTTCTCATCAGTATCTGGTTCTGGATGTCTATCTGGATCTGAGTTCCTGTCTGGTTCTGGTCCTCCACAGTCCTCTCCATCAGCTTCAGTTTCCATCTGTTCAGTTTGTCTTTGATGAAGCTGTGAGGACTGAGCTTCCTCTTCATCTTTCTTCACAGGAGTGATTGAGAACTTGGTATCAGCCTCCTCCAGTCCTTGAAGCTGTTCTCCCTCCTGATTGGTCCAGAGTTCCTCCTGTTCCTCTTTAATGTGTGGGATCTCTGGGTTCTCTTGGTCCAGACTGGAGCTCAACTCCTGCTGCTCAGGGGGTACCTCTTCTTTAACCACCAACAGCTGCTGGACGTCTGTGGAGAATAATGAAATACAAACAAACCTTAAAAAAATGTAATTTCATGTTAACATGTTAACAACTAATCCACTAATATCACTACTTTCCTGTAATGTGGGGAGAAATGTTGCACATTTTCTAAGACATATTTGGACCTCATTCAAATTAATGTGAATGAGCTTGTGCTTGTTGCTGCAAAAACATAATGACGCCTAACCTAAGTGTGACTAATGACTGGAAATAATGATAATCATTTCAAATAAAAGCCTGCTTTTCTCTGTCTGTGAAAGTTAGCATATCAAATGTATGAAAACTGTCGCCAAATGAAGACTGGACCTGAAACATTTTCATTCAATCACAGAAAAAAAAGATATATTAAAGTGCGTCAAAATAGCGTTTTAAATCACTGTGATTCTGCAGAGATGTCCTGGCCAACTCATCATATTCTTCAGACTTTAAAGAACTCATTTGTTTGGTACAGATCTCAGAAAAACAAACCATAACCAAATGTGTTTTTTAATGAAAATACAGATGTAAAAATGATCATTCCCTCTATTATTTCAATTGCAAATATCGGTCTAAATGCCTCATTTAGATATTTTGAAAAACATTTTTCAACCCTAGTGAGGAATGTGAGCGTGTCATTTCAAGAAATGTTTTTGTGTAATTCTTATTTATACTATTCTTTAATTATAACACTTAATAGATTCATTTCTCAGCAATTTTTATTCACTTATTTATACTGTGAATGTGGCTTTGTTGCATATATTTATAGTATTCTGATTCCTTCTTTCTTGTCCTTTATGTCTATTTTTCTTACATTTCTTTAGGTTTACATAAAAGCTAAGGCCTGTGACCTCCCGACCGGTCACATGATCCAGCGGCTTTGGTGCTATGTGATCCTGACTTGCTGACACATGATGGATGTAGCAGTGTGGTGCCCAGGATTTATGAAGAGGTGACGAAACGTGTCAAAACATTGCTCCCCCTGCAGAGAGTAGCTCTGTTGTGAGATGTTAGACAACCACGTCGAAGGTTACGATTACGTCACACCACATCACGACACCACAGCACGAGAGCCGAAAAGGAAGTAACATGGAGGAGTTACTGAAAATCATAAATTGGAAGGACCCAGCCATAGTGACTGACAACTTTACTTAATGCACTTGAAAAAATAATACAGTATTTTCAGATAATAGTTAAGCTTTTTCATATAACACACATCAAAACCAGCAGCAGTGTTCTACCATGCAGACCTTAAAAGAACAGAAAGGATAGCATACAATGCCAGATACAGGCAAATGTAATTAACTGTTTCTTTGACTTGTTGTGTATTCTTAATATTAACAGAGTAAATAGAATGAGAAGAAGAGCAGAGAACCAACCTGCTCTGTGTAACCGAAGCTGAGGGTTGAAAACAGCGTCCAGGAGTTTCCGTTGTCGCTCGTTCTCCTCTTTAGAACGAGAAAGTTCCTCCTCGTGCTCTGCTATCGTTCTTTCAAACAGCTCAAATATCTCTTCAGCAGCTGCAGTGAGTCGCTGGTTGACTAAAGATCTCAGTATTCGTGCTTTAGACATTTTAACACAACGTAAGATACGTATTCTTTACTCAAACTCCGTCAAAAACACCGTTTACTCTCCTTTAAACTCCGAATAGCGCTGTGTTGCTAACTTCCGTCCCCGTCGGTCTGTTTCCAGCTAGCATGCTAAGCTAACTTCATTAGCTTTGTAGGCTACCGGGAGATGAGTCAGAGGAAAAACATCCAGAAAAAAAGGCGAACAGCATTCAGACGGGTTTATCCAAACATACAGACTCTGATGGACCAGTACTGCTGGAGCTAACTGATACTTCATCAACGTAACAACGCCTTCACGAGCAATGCAAGCTAGACGCCATGTTGTTAGCAGTCAGCAAGAGCGGATAACAGCACTTCCGGGTTCTCCCCCGTCAAAATAAAACATCCAGATTTTTTTTTTTACATGACAAGATATTCATAACGTTTTGAATAAATGACATAAAACTAATAAAAAAATATATTTTTAAAGTGTTCGGAGTGGGGTCACTGAAAATGTCCAGCAGGCTGCAGGTTTGATATACAGACTTAGCTGAAGCCTCACAAACATTTAGCGCTGTAGCTTTTTCACATTCACTTCAGTTAAAAATTAGTACTTGTTTGCACACAATATATATGAAGAGTTTATGAAATCATTTTTGTTAAAATTTTAGTACAGCTGAAACTATTGTATTCTTAATCAATCAATCGATTGACAAAACATTAATTGGAAGCTTTTTTGATGGTTGAAGTCATTTTCATGCAAGAACATTTAAAAGTTCCATCTTTACAAATGTGACAATGCTGCTTTTCCTTTTAATAACATGAATGTATAAATAAAACAACATTGTGAATGCATGAGTAATAATAATCGAATGATAGAATATATAATAGTCATGGTGGGCACTTTTTATACTTTTAATAAATAGATATTTAGTTAGTATATTTTACTGATTATACTTCCATACTTTGACTGGAAGGAACATTTTCAATGCAGGACCTTTACCTGTAATAATCAATGCTAATTGCTAACTGACATGCTACCTGCTAACTCTTTATCACAATCTGAAATTTTAAGTTAAAAACAGGATCAACAACACGGCAACGTCACCAGAAGTGTCCAATGAAAGAATTATATGTCAGTGTGTGTGACTCAAGACTATCTGGATCTGAGTTCCTGGCTGGTCTTGGTCCTCCACAGTCCTCTGCATGTCTTCGATGAAGCTGTGAGGAATGAGGCCTCTCCTCATCATCTTCACTCTTTGCAGCGACGGGAGGGAATGGGAATTTGGCGGTATGAAACTCCTCCAGGCCTTGAAGCCGCTCTCCCTCCTGACCGGTCCAGAGCTCATGAAACTGTGAGGATTCACCGCCACACTTGTGGCTTTTGAACTGACCAAGCCATGTGAATCTTTTGCCACAAACGTTGCAGCTGAATGGTTTCTCCCCCGTGTGGGTCCTCATGTGTAACTGTAAATGTTCACTCCGAGCAAAACATTTATTACAAAATGAGCAGCTGTAAGGTTTTTCCCCCGTGTGACATTTCAAATGGTTCTGCAGATGAGCCTTCTGACCAAATCTCTTACCGCAAACTGAGCAACTGAATGGTTTTTCTCCTGTGTGAGTTCTCATGTGTGTCTTAAGATTCGAGTTTTGGTTAAATCGTTTACCACACTCAGAGCAGCAAAATAATTTCTCTGAAGAATTGTATTCGTTATTTTTCAGAAAGTTTAAACCTGACTGAGGTTCACTGGTCTCATTCCAATCATCACTGACTTCAGTTTCTTGTTTGTAACATTGTGAGGCCTTTTCAATACTAGATAGTTGTAAATGTCTATCTGAATCTGGGTTCTTGTCTGGTTCTGGTCCTCCACAGTCCTCTCCATCAGCTTCTGTTTCCATCTGTTCAGTTTGTCTTTGATGACGCTGTGAGGGCTGAGCTTCCTTTTCATCTTCTTCTCTCTTCACAGGAGTGAATGAGAACTTGGTATCAGCCTCCTCCAGTCCTTGAAGCTGCTCTCCCTCCTGACTGGTCCAGAGTTCCTCCTGTTCCTCTTTAATGTGTGGGGGCTCTGGCTCCTCCTGGTCCAGACTGGAGCTCCACTCCTGCTGCTCAGGGGGAACCTCTTCTTTAACCACCAACAGCTGCTGGACGTCTGCAGGACAGAGGTAAGGACACATTACTGAACTAAACATCACTAAACTTAAACCAATAATAATGCCTGCAAAAGATGGAGCTTTTTCTGATTGTGATCATGAAGCTCAGCTGATGAACAACGGAAATGGAAACAAACTTCTGCAGGTAAATAAAGGTTCAGATTAAAATGGAGGTCAGTGAGTTTATCTGAATTCTTCATCGTCTAACCGCTGGTTATGAACTTCCTGTTAAATAATGACATCTGTTTGACTTTAAGGGACTATATATATATATATATATAATAAAACTTTATTGTATTCAGTTAACTTAAAAAATATATAATTATAATTCATGTCTAACAATATAAAATGTCTGTTGTTTATTTATTTTTGATAAAGTTTGAATAACCATGTTGAAAAAACAGCAGTCAAACTGTGTTACTACAATATTAACAACATTTGGACTACGCTTTATGTTCAAAAATCCAAGACAACAGACACGGACCAGAATACCATCTTCATCAGCTTTTAAAGGTGTAGCAGAGGTTTTGGAATGTGTATCTTTTGATAACGGTATGGAGTTCCTCACTGGTTATAGCTAAGAACACAAGTCATCAGACAGTTGAGTCTTCTCTTAATGATTTGTTGAAACAAATTGCAATAGTCATGTTGCTATAAATAATATGACTGGATGTAAATGTGTGCGTGCTACTGAAACAGAAATAATAACAAAAGAATAGGATATATGGAAAATTCACCGTATTACAGCTATTAATATCCAACAACAGAAAAAACTAAAGGATAAAACTTAGATAACAGCTCGTTACATTAAGGCATCGTTTAAGGTAAGTAAAACAGAAGTGGGAAGCTTCAACACACGATAATGAACAGTGACATTGGGATGTCATTAGTGGTACAACGGATTATAAAACTCCAGGTTCGGATCGGATCACAGATCGGATCAGCATAAAAAGAAAAAAGGGAGCAACTTTTAGAGATCCCTGATCACATTTTCTTTGCTGCCGATACTAATTGTCGATCATTGATTATCTATATTGGCAGATACAGATCTCTTTGTTGTTCGACACAGCGTTTTGTTTGTGGCTACTTCCAGCAGAATAACGCTGCGTTGTCACAAAGCTCAAATCATCTCAATCCAATAGAGCACCTTTTGCAATGTGATGCAAAGGTGTAAATTAGTGTAGAGTAAGTCATTAACACTTATTTACCTGATGATTGAATGTGCTGATGGTTTAATTTTTAGTCAAGAGAAAGGAGAGAACAGGCTTGTGCTGTGGTTTTAATGCTACACGGTGGTTATTGAAAGAGTAAAATCAATAGATGCTGTTTGGAGAGGAGAGGCGTTAAGATTTATTTTTATTTTAGGCGGTAGAATAATCCCAAACGGTTGACTCTATCTCAGAATTGGCCTTGAAAATCAGGGCTGATTTAAACCAGTGGATGGCGTTTTGAGCAATTTTTATTAATTAAAAACACGTTTACATGTGCAGTTTCTCTTTAATATCATATCATTAGAATCCCCATAACCTCCCGGACCAGAAGCTTTTCATAATATTTGTATTATGGCAGACCAGCTGTTGACGTCTTCAGAGCAGATAAAAAGTGAAGAGAACAAACCTGCTCTGTGTAACCGAAGCTGAGGGTTGAAAACAGCGTCCAGGAGTTTCCGTTGTCGCTCGTTCTCCTCTTTAGAACGAGAAAGTTCCTCCTCGTGCTCTGCTATCGTTCTTTCAAACAGCTCAAATATCTCTTCAGCAGCTGCAGTGAGTCGCTGGTTGACTAAAGATCTCAGTATTTGTGCTTTAGACATGTTAACACAACGTAAGATACGTATTCTTTACTCAAACTCCGTCAAAAACACCGTTTACTCTCCTTTAAACTCTGAATAGCGCTGTGTTGCTAACTTCCGCCCCCATTCGCTCTGTTTCCAGCTAGCATGCTAAGCTAACTTCATTAGCTTTGTAGGCTAACGGGAGAGAGCAAAAACAACCATAAAAAAGGTGAACAGCCTTCAGACGGGTTTATCCAGACATTCGGACATTTTGATGGTTCAGTACTGATGGAGCTAACTGATACTTCCTTTACACAACAAAGGAACTCAGCTTATACATGTTCCTGCTAGACGCCATCTTGTTCTAATAGTGTGAAGTTAGCAACAGGGAAGAACAGAACTTCCGGGGCAGATTAGTTCCTGAGCTTCAAAATAAAAGTCCAGAGGTTTTACCGAAATAACAAGGTTAAACACACGCAGGAAGTACAAAAAGAAACCTTTTATATATAAAAAGTAAAATAAAAGTTAACAAAACGTTGCGGCTTTATGTTGTGTCATGAATGTACAGTACACCCTAAAGGCTAATTATCTTTCTAGTGAACTGGGTCTTCTTATCATCATCTCAAAAACGGCAACAATCTATTCATAAAATCTCTAAGAACAATATAAACAGCAGTCTACATACACAATATAAAAGTAACAATGACTATCACATGATTAACAATTAAAGTAATTATATGTATCTGTGGTATTTTAATATAGCTAAAAAAAATTAGACAAGATACATATATAACAACATGGAAAATTTGTTAAAACACATTGGTTTCTGGTTAAAGTGACAGAAATGAAATAGCTCAGAGGAGAATCAATTACAAAGAAATAAATTGTGTTGATGGAAGTTAGGTGATTTAATTCATAAATGACCCTGTCAAACAACAAATATTGACCTTAGTCGTGTTTATGGGGCAGATTATTCTTTTAGAGAATCATAAGAAAATCATTGAATAAATGTAATATCAAAAAGTACCGTGCCCAGAAAAAGATAAAGTAATGTAGACACAAATGATAACACCATTGGATGATTGTGTAGCTTTATCTTAGCTGTAGAGGCGTATTTTGGAGTCTGTATCAGAATGAAGTCTGACCGTTTTTAGCTGATCAGTGTTGAACCAAGTCTTGCCCTGAGTTCTTTAATCTTGCTGGAACAGAAATGGCTCCAAAAGCATCTCTGCAGCATCATTTGTTTCTGTTGGGTTCGTCAACACACTTTGTTTGTGTCGACAGTCCTGTGTTTCTTCAGAATTAGTTTTAGTGTGAATGTTTTACTACTGAACAACTATATGGTTTCTCTTCTGCAGGGACAGTCAAGTGTTTCTTTGGACTTTGTTTTAGTGTGAATGTTTTACTACAAACTGAACAACTATATGGTTTCTCTCCTGCATGGACAGTCAAGTGTCGTTTCAGAAGGCAGTTGTTTGAGAATCTTTTACCACAAACCAAACAACTGTCCATGTCACTTACAGGTATTTAACTGTTTAGCAGAGGGTTTTAATCTGAGGTTCCTGAGTCTCCTCCCAATCTTCACTGTCATCAGTCTCAGATCAGAGGAAGGGGAAGTCCCTTGAGCAGATGGTTTTAAAGGACTATTTGGATCGGAGTTTCTGGTTTCCTCTCCATCAGCTTCTGTTTTCAAATGATCAAAATTCATACATACATGTCTTAAACAACTGTTATTTCATGTTAACACTCAAACTACTGAAACCTAGTTTCTTCAAACATCTGGAATAGAGAAAGCCATCAGCATAAGATTAGTTGATGTATCAAACATTAGCATCACTTCTGGCCGAATAATCAAGCATGTATAATAAGCTGTTCTTCGAAGGCTGTTTTTTTTTCCCTCTATAGAGATACATGTGTTTCCCTTGTCCTGTACACAACATAGATTTTAAAACACACACACACACACACTTCAAAAAACAAGTCCAGACATGTTGAGTATAATAATCCATGATCTTGAATTACAGGTAAACATATACATTTCAACTTGTGCCCAAAACAACATGAGGAAAGGAATACAAAAAAACACCAGGGGAGCACATTCCAGCACCGGAGGCCCAAACAACATTATGTACTAATTCAAGAAAAACATAATTTAGAAGAATGTTTTTAAATACAACAAAAAAGAGTGTAAAAAAAGGCAGAGTTCATCCTGATTCTAATGCAACTAGAAGGTTCACCTTTCCTTCATCTGGTATTCAACGCAGGTTGATTTATGGCTCCCAGAGAATTCATCACCTGATGAAATATCTCCATATTTTGATAGTTATTAGATGTTTATAAACGAGTAGGAAATATAATTAGAGTAAACAAGTCCCCAAAGAGAGCCCACAGGTTTAGGAGGAAGTATATTTAAATGGTATAATGCAACCCAGCGGAATCCCTGAAGAGTTTAAAGCTAGAACTGAGGTAAAAGCAGGACCTCAAATCCATATTTTTCATGGATAACATAAAACAAAAAAGTTGATTGGATCAATGTTATCTATTATAATCACCAGTGATTAATACAATTACACAAATGAGGCTCTGGGGGCACTAGATGAAGCTACAGGAAGTGGAATGGCACAGCATTACATTGGATGCTAGCTGAAAGAAGAAGAAAAACATTTTTTACTTATTCAACCGAATCAGTTTGAAGACAGACAAATATTTTATTAGATTTTCAGAGCTCTGAGAAAACAAAGAACCAAATTCTATAGATCATGGTATTTTTTTTCACCCCCTTCATTTCAGTTTTAAATGGAAAAAAGAAAGGTGAAGTTAATGTGTATGTTTTTGTTAGACAGTCTAACCTGTGGAGATCTTTACATCGAGAGTGCTCTTTGTCATGAATATATAAAAATGAGAAACCAGTGTACACCTACAGTTTGGGGAGGACATTCATTTTTGTATTCAAGTTGTGCATACAGGACTGACATCTTAACCTGCTTATATTTATACCTACTTTATAAATAATAAACACTGTTTTTATTGTCAAGCACCAATCACCAAGCCAAATTCCTTATATGTGCAAACATACTTGGCAAAAACCCGTTTTCTGATTCTGATATTGACCTTGGTCATAAGATCAAAATTTTGAAGATCAAATCTAAATCTTACAAAGAAAATAATTGCAGGACAAACCACCGCTTCAACCTGCTTTATCTTAAAAAAGGTGCTGGAAGTATCAAAAAAGCTCAAACAGGTAGAATAGATATCGGCACACTTAAATCTATGCAGAGAAGAAAGAAATGAATTAAATATGACCAGAATGTACCAGCAACAGTAACACATTACAGACAAAAAAGCAAGTAAGCTGATGAAAGTTTCTTGTTTGAATCTCTCTCTCTATATATATGACCCACATCAGATAAAAAGACCATCAGAGAGAAGATTGTCATCTTAATGTTTGTCATTGGTGCCACCGGGTCGGATTCTGGTGAAATCAGATGAAATCATGCAGGTTCACCAGAAACTTATTCAGCTCGGGCTCCAGCTGGGCCTCCAGCAGAGAAGGGAGGCACAGGAGAACCAGAACCAGGACTGAGCGGGGCAGACTGTCAGACCCTGCTGCAGTAAAATGAGAGGTTTTCTAAAGGGACTCTGGTGCTCGGAAACACTACCATGTGTGTCCACAGGGACCGCCAGAATAAACACTAAAAGCTCAATTTTAAAACAAAAAATTCATTTTTTGTTATTACAGTGAAATCAATGTATACCAAAAAAACATACTTTTTAGTACGAGTATCAGTTTAAGTGGAATGTACCCAGCTCTATTCATATTCCTCTCCCTCAGCTGCAGCTGAATGGTTTCTACTCTGTGTGAGTTACCATGTGACGAACTATGTGGTCCTTGCGCTGGAAGTTTTTGCCGCAAACGGAGCAGCTGAATGGTTTCTCTCCTGTGTGAATCCTCGTGTGTTTCTTCAGATTTGCCTTGCGGCTAAAACCTCTGCCACATGATGAGCAGCTGAACGGTTTCTCTCCTGTGTGATTCCTCATGTGTACCTGTAAACTCCCTCTCCAACCAAAAGACTTCTCACACACCGAGCAGCTGAAAGGTTTTTCTCCCGTGTGACATCGCATGTGTCTCTTCAGAGAACCCTTGATGCCAAATCGTTTCCCACACTCGGAGCAGCGAAATGGTTTCTCACTAGCGCAACAATGCGAATCACTGACGGTAACTTCAATGTTTTTTAAAGAGTTTAAACCTGACTGGGGTTCTCTGGTTTCCTTCAATTCATCATCACTGACTCCAGTCTCAGGTTCAGAAGAGTCGTTATCAGTGTCATTAAATCCCAAAACACCAGCAGGTACAGTTGAGCTGCTGGCTAGACGCTCTGCCTCTCTGTTCTCCTCAGTTGGGTTTACTTGAATCTGTGAGGACTCAACGACGCAATCGTGTTTTTTAAGCTGATAATGCCAAGTAAACCTTTTGTCACAAACCCTGCATTTGACTCGTTTCTCCCCTGTGTGCATGGTCATGTGGTATAACAAATAACCTTTCTGTGCATATCTTTTACTGCAGACAGAGCAACTAAATGACTTCTCCCCTGAATGGAATATCATGTGTTTCTTTAAGTGTGTTTTTTGAGTAAAACGTCTACCGCAAACTGAACAACTGAACGGTTTCTCTCCCGAATGACATTTCATGTGCGTTTTTACGTAATAACGCTGGGAAAAACTTTTACCACAAACTGAGCAACCGAATGGTTTCTTTCCTGTGTGAGTTTTCTTATGCGTCATCATATTTGCCTCACGGTCACCTGGCTGAGGTTCTCTGGTCTGCTTCCAATCCTCACTGTCATCAGTCTCAAGTTCAGAAGAGTCTCCAGTCTTCTCATCAGTATCTGGTTCTGGATGTCTATCTGGATCTGAGTTCCTGTCTGGTTCTGGTCCTCCACAGTCCTCTCCATCAGCTTCTGTCTTCATCCCATCAGCTTGTATTTGTTGAAGCTGTGAGGACTGAGCTTCCTCTTCATCTTCTTCTCTCTTCACAGGAGTGAATGAGAACTTGGTATCAGCCTCCTCCAGTCCTTGAAGCTGCTCTCCCTCCTGACTGGTCCAAAGTTTCTCTTGTTCCTCTTTAATGTGTGGGGGCTCTGGCTCCTCCTGGTCCAGACTGGAGCTCCACTCCTGCTGCTCCTCTTTAATAACAATCCATTTGTGGATGTCTGAAGTAAAAGCTGAAAGACAAACAAACAGCCGTGAACTATGAGTGTTCGTCATCTCGTGCAAACAATTTACAGGACTTTTGTCCAGTAGACTGCCCAGTGCAAAACTAAAAGTAAACGTTGACTTGTTAGTTTCTCTCTAGTCATGAGACGTTCATCAGCCATGTCATTACATTACATTACATTACATTACATTACAGTCATTTAGCAGACGCTTTTATCCAAAGCGACTTACAGGAAGTGTGTTCAACATAGGTATTCAAGAGAACTACTAGTCACCAGAAGTCATCAGTGCATCTCCTTTCTTAAACAAGCATCTTAAAGCATAAACCAGAGCAAAAGTATAGTGCAGAGGCAGATTACTACGAAAACAATAATTGCAACAGACTAATACGAATATAATAAGTGCTACAAACTACTACGAATAGGATAAGTGCAGTAAACAAATACGAATGCAATAAGTGCAACAACTAATACGAATGCAATAAGTGCTACGAGGAAGGCTCAGGGTAGTACTTCTTGAAGAGGTGAGTTTTCAGCCTGCGCCGAAAGATGGGCAGCGACTCTGCTGTCCTGACGTCAGTGGGGAGTTCATTCCAAAGTCAACCTCAACCACGCTCTATTTCTATCAGCTCTATCAGTAAATGTTCTTTGTTTCCCAGTCCTGTTCTCATAGTAACAGGTTGTTGATATTACCATTGCCAAGTTCTCTATTTGACTTTATTAATGGGAAAACAAAGTTATCATTCATTTTTTAATTACATATTTTATTTTGTAATCGTAATTTATTGCTTCGAATCGCTATACAAGGATTAGGACCTTTTTTGGGGGCAAAATATTTTTGTACTAGACAAAATGGAACAAGTACATACAGAAAAAAAGACAGGATAAAAAATGTTAATGTTGGACCAGGGATTTGTTTGTAAATCAGATTATTCCATTATATTATTGTTGTTGTTATTATTATTATTATTATTATTATAATTATTATATTTCAGAACTTTAATGGCTTTTAAATAAAAATTAATTCGTAATGAAATACACCTAAATGAGGTTTCCCTTTCATTTACTTGGATTTTTGTAAATAAAATTTCCCAAGATTAAGAGAATCAATAAAAAGAATATCATATATTTTCTATTTTCCATGACGGGTCCATAAACAATGTCTGTTTTAGAAAATATTTATTTTAAGATGAAGAACCTTTATGAAACTAAAGCCAGTCATGTCATCGAGCCACCGAGCTTCAGAATAACCACAACAGAAGAATAAAAATGAATTGTTTTCACTATTGTTATAAAATAAGAAGTTATAGGTTTCAATTTGAATTGTCGTTAAAATTTCACAGGATGGAAAATGGATTTATTTTGCATAGGGAGTTCCTGACATATACATTTTTTTTCATACAGAATTGATCTTTACTTTATGTTGTGAGACGTTATTGAATTGTTTTGATTTTTTTAAAGTCACAGCCTCAACTTCAAAGTTGTGGGAGACAAAGAATGATAGGATTAGAATTTATTAAATTCTCTTTAAAAAAAAAAAAAAACATACAATGAATTCAATTTTATTAATACAGCCAAACAGCACAGTTCCACTTCAGCAGGTTTCATATTCAGTTAAACATCCTCTGACTTTTATTGCTTTAGTTATAGATTTAAATAAAGATGATTGCTCGTTAAAGCTTCATTTGAGATGATAACAACCTTTCTCCTCACAGTCCTATAACACCACCTGTCTGTTATTCCATATGTGTCTGTATTGTATACAGGGCCTGGGAGCTAGCCGCGGCTAACAGGCTAACGTTAGCTTAGCATGGACTCCCAGAAACCTCCACGTGTTTCCAGCTGGAGGAGGAATAGAAACCAACCTGCGGGGTTTAAAACGACGTCCAGCGGCTCATCCATCCTCCTCTGATCGATCAGATCGATGAACACTGAACCCGACAGGCTCAGCTAACGGTGCACCTCTCTGCTTTCACTTCCGGGGTGGGGGGGAACAAGAAGACGAAGAGAAAGCGGAAGATAAGATAAAATAAGATAAAATGAGATAAGATGAGATGAGATGAGATGAGATGAGATGAGATGAGATAAGATAAGATAAGATAAGATAAGATAAGATAAGATAAGATAAGATGAGATGAGATGAGATGAGATGAGATGAGATGAGATGAGATGAGATAAGATAAGATAAGATAAGATAAGATAAGATGAGATAAGATAAGATGAGATGATGAATAAGATAAGATAAGATAAGATAAGATGAGATGAGATAAGATAAAATAATCCTTTATTAGTACAGGATTACAGCAGCAGAGGGTAAAGTGCAAACAAAAGAAAAACAAGATAAAATAAAAATTTAAAAACAAGTAATACAACACAGTAAAAAAAATCCACAATAACTGAAATATTATATGTACAGACAGAAAAACTATTATAGCTATAATTGCACAGTGTATTTTATTGCCCGTGTCATGTGGTCTGAAGGAGCTGCACAGAGCTGCCAGGGTGTCCTGAATTCATTAGTGCAACTTCAAGTGAGCCTCGCTTAACTTTAGCTAAATGTCCATTTGATCATCAGCCGAACTCATTCTGTGCTGATGTAAAAATGCACCTTGCAGAGACACACAATTGTTGTACAGTACAGACTTTCACTGTAAGTCACATACATGATGGATTACTGACAGGGCCTTCCCGGCCAAAGGCCCAGGGGCCCAAGGTGTCAACGTCCCCTCTGGAATTGTACTATAAATAGACTCAAAATGACCTCTGAGAAACAAAAAACGACTACAAAGAGATTCAAAATGACTTCAAAGTAACAAAAACATACAAAAAGATCAAAATGATCTCAAAGAACCAAAATACAATTGTAAAGAGACTCAAAATGACCTAAAAAAAACATGACTACCAAGAGATTCAAAATATCTCAGAGAAAAAAAAACACTACAAAGAGACTAAAAAGGACCTTAAATAAAAAAAAAACACTACAAAGAGTCAAATTTACCTCAAGAACAACAAAACACTACCAAGAGACTCAAAATTACCTCAAAGAACCAAAAACAACTACATAGAGACTCAGATTACCTTAAAACATTAAAATATGACTAAAAACAGACTTAAAATGACCTCAAGGAAACAAAAACCACTATAACTATGAAGTTTGATTCTTGCTCCTGTGTTGATGAGTCAATGTTTTTTGTTTTTTTCGAGGCCCTGGGGCTCATCGGGTCATATCTGCATCGTGTTTCTTACAGGTATGTTAAAAACGTCAGCATGTCAGTCACAAACCTTACTTTAAGTTGATTCTTTGTTCATTTGTTACGTTGTTACTTTAAGTTGATTCTTTGTTCATTTGTTACGTTGTTACCTTCAGTTGATTCTTTGTTAAGTTACGTTGTTAAGTTAAACAGATATGTTGTTGTGTTAAGATGATTCTTTGTTAAATTGTTACGTTAAGTGATTTTATAAGTATTTACGCCCTTAACTTGATTCTTTGTTCAGTTAAATAGTGTTTTTGATAGTATAGTGTGGAATGTCAACAAAACAAGGAAATCGTAACATAGATGATAGTTGTTTGCTTATGTATTCATGTTCAGAATGTTAAATATCGTTCTTTAAGTAAAGAGTTAAGTTCCATATGATGGAATGAAGGCTGGGAAAAAGCATTTAAGAGCTAAGGGCCTTAAGACTTTGATGCTTCCTTAAATCTAAATGTATTAGATTGTCTGCTGTCTGTCTGGTCTCTCTCTGTGGTTTGTTCCCTCTACTCACAATCTGGATCCTCTCCTCTGTTAAACTAAACGACTGAAGTGAGACTATGTAACATTTCCTTCTTCTCTTAACAATCAAAAGGTGTATTCACAATAAAAATGCGCAGTGGCTCAAATCAACACACTCAATGGTTTTGCTTTATAGCCTTTCTTGGCCTGGTATGACCAGTCGCGTATGATGGCTAATGTTTAAAAACTTTAAATAGCCATTACAGAATAATTTCACTGAATTACTAACTCCTCTCTTGTTTTATTACTCATTCATATTCCACATGTAACCACAGTGGCTGTTGTTCAGTAACAGTTCCATAATTGTAACTCTAAACATGGATGGTGTCAACAACAGATCCCTCTCTGTG